>NC_048925.1:147753-161632 GCF_011077185.1 Oxyura jamaicensis | reverse complement strand
CATGATAGCTTAGTATTTCAGGAACCTTTGTGGGGAAAGGCAGTGACCGTCTTTCACTTCCAGCACTGCGGACACTGTGTGAGACACTAGCACAGTTATTTTCTGGCCCAAGGTGGACTTGCATGCTTCCTGGATACTTAGCACCACTGCTGCAACAGCTCTGAGGCATCCCGGCCATCCCTTGGCAGCGGCATCCAGCTGCTAAGAAAAATAAGCAACTGCCCTAAAATATGGGCCAAGGTATTGTGCTAGTATTCCCAGGGCAATCCCCTGTTTCTCATGGGAGAAGAGGAAGGATGGTTTATTCATATATGGAGATCCCAGAGCTGGGGCTGACACGAGAGCTTTCATTAGTTGGTCCAAGGCTCGCATGGCCTCCTGGATATTTGTCCGTTATCTAGGCCCTCATAAATCACCTCCCGTACGGCTAATTCCCTCACGTACTGGATTCCCTTCTCCATAGTAGTCCACTTGCCTGGTAGACATACAAGTTCATCCATGAAGGGATACCATTCCTTCACAGCTGACAGGAGACGCCTCCAGAGGCTGTGAGATCGTGCTCCATCTCCAATTGCTTTGTCAATGCCTGCATCTCTAGCAAGGGATCCCAGCCGCCTGGCTTCCTTGCCCTCTAATTCCACACAATTGGCTCCGGTGTCCCAGCACTGGAGCAACCAGGTGACAAGGTGCTCACTTAGACAAAGACCAAAATCTTTTCGCACATCTCATAGTTCACGCTAGTATAGGTTTCGGGTAATTACTGTTTATTTTTTGACATCCTCATCTTCATCCTCCTGCACCTCTGATGGCCCAGCCTCGTCTTCTCTATACATAGACCTAGCAGAAGACTCTGCGTTCTAAACGACCTGAATCTCTATATCATTTTTTCACCTTGTCTACAGGGGCAACTTGCACTGCTACAGCTCATTTCTCTGACCCAGCCACAGGGCCTGCCACAGGGGTTGGAATACACACTGGGCCAGCCACAGGTGTTGGAACAACCTACGGGCCCATCACAAGAGCTGGGATGACCGCTGGGCCTGTCACAGGGATTGGAATAACTGCAGGGCCTGTCACAGGGATTGGAACAACTGCTGAGCCCTTCACAGGAACTGGAATGACTGCTGGGCCCATCACAGGGCTTGGAACAGGTGCAGGAGCCGGAGTGGTTGCAGAAGCCTGAACGGCTGCAGAAGCTAGAGCGGCTGCGGGAGGCGGAGAGGCTGCAGGGTCCATCGTAGCGGTTGGAATGGCCATTGGGCCTGTCACAGCATTTGGAGTGGCTGCAGGCTCTGTCACTAGGTTGACAGTAGCATCAATTGCAGCTCGAAAGGCATAGACCAGACCCCAGCATGCTACAGTGATTTGTGTCTCTTTGGAACTGCCAGAGTCATGACACTCTTTTTTCAAGCATTCTACCACTTTTTTAGGATTTTGCAGTTGTTCAGGGGTGAATTTCCAAAACATCAGAGGTGCCCACTGCTCTAGCCACCTGCCCATATCCTCCCACACTCCCTGCCACTCACAACTATCCCGCCTCAGGACAGATCTCTGGATGGCATTCCTAAGTAGTTGTTTAACCTTAAACAAAACCTGAAGAGCGTGGCCTCCTTTGTCCATTGGAGATCCCTGTTCCCATTTGCAATGAGTGAATACAGTGGTTTTAAAAGCAATCCGTAATTATAGATCCACAATCTGCACCACCCCGTCATTCCCAAAAAAGTTTGCAGTTCTTTTATTGTCTCAGGTTTTGGGGTTTGACATATCACTTCTTTACGATCTTGTCCCAAGGTCCATTGTCTGGCACTAACCTCATAACCCAGGTAGATCACCTTCTGCTTTACCACCTGAGCCTTTTTCTTCGATACCCTGTACCCCTGGAGTCCCAAAACATTTAGGAGGCTTACTGTCCAGGCCACACATGCTTCTTCTGTCTGGGTGGCTATTAGGAGGTCATCTACCTACTGCAACAGCCTTCCTTCTCCTGATGGGGCTTCCCAGGTCTCCAAGTCCTTTGCAAGTTGTTCTCCGAACAAGGTGGGTGAGTTCTTCAAGCCCTGAGGCAACCTTGTCCATATGAGCTGTGTTTTGCGCCCACTCTTAGGGCTTTCCCACTCAAACTCAAATGCAAAGATTTTCTGGCTGGCTTCACGGAGAGGGAGGCAAAAGAAGGCATCCTTCAGGTCTAAAATGGTAAAGCAAGTTAGCTCTGGTGTTAAACATGTCAATAAAGTATATGGGTTTGCCACCACAGGGTAAAGATTCTCAGGTATCTTGTTAACAGCTCATAGATCCTGTACGACCCTATATAATCCATCAGGTTTCCGAACAGGTAAATTGGGAGTGTTGAAGTGTCCTGGTTTGAGTTAGGAGAGAGTTAATTTTCCTCCCAGTAGCTGGTAGGGTGCTATGTTTTGGATTTAGGATGAGACTAATGTTGATAACACACTGATGTTTTACTTGTTGCAGAGCAGTGATTACACTAAGCCAAGGACTTTTCAGCTTCTTTCTCTGTCCTGCCAGCGGGCAGGCTGGGGGTGCAGCAAGAGCTGGGAGGGGACAGACCCAGGACAGCTGACCCAAACTGGCCAAAGGGGTATTCCATACCATCTGACATCATGCTAAACAATGTATAGGGGAGGCTAGCCGTTGGGGGGGGTTTTTTTTTTTTTTTTTTTTTTTTTTTTTCATCGGTCAGCGGGTGGTGAGCAATTGCATTGTGCATCACTTCTTTTGTACATATTACTATTATTATTGTTATTATTTTATTTTTTGTCCTAATAAAGTGTCTCTGTCTCAACCCACAGGCTTCAGTTTTTCTCATTTCTCTCCCCCATCTCAGAGAGGGAGGGGGGAGTGTGAGCAAATGGCTGTGTGGTGTTTAGCTGCCGGCTGGGTTAAACCACAACAGCCCTTTTTGCGCCCAACATGGGGCTCCAAGGGTTGAGATAACGACAGATCTGACCAGAGTGTACTAAAACAAAATTCTGATAAGCATTACATCAGTTTAATATTTACTAATTTTTTGATCTCAAGTCTGCTGTGTCTGTTTTCTGAATTGAGTTGTATAGCGCGTGACTTTCTGTATGTGTTCCCTGTCGTGTTGCTTATCACTGCTGGCGGTTGGTACAAGGTTATTATTTTGCTGTACTGTGTAACACTGGCTTACGATATGATAAAATTACCGGCCATGAGACTAACCTGGTATTTGTACTCAGCATTGTCATCAACTCCATACTTTGGGAACCCTACCTCAGAAACTATTAATAATTACACTTTTAATGCTTTTTCTTCAGGGAGCCAATCTATGGAGGGGTCAGGGGAAGGTGTTTTTTCCCATTTGTTCACTCCCTTTCTTCTCCTCCAGGCGAGTTATGGTAGCTTTCCAAAACTTCGAATATCCTTGGGATGTTCAGACCAGCATGTTCTCATTGTTATGTCTCCTGAATGCACTTCAGGTTTTGTTTATGGTTAAACAAATACTGAAGAGTGTCATCCAGAGATCTGTCCTGAGGCAGGATAGTTATGAGTGGCAGGGAGAGTGGGAGGATCTAGAACAGTGGGCACCTCCAGTGCTTTGGAAATTTACCCCTGAACAACTGAAAAATCCTAAAAATCCTAAAATCCTAAAAAATTGGTGGAGTGCTTGAAAAAGGTGTGTCATCACCCTGGCAGTACCAGACATACAGAAATCACTGCAACGTGCTGGGGCTTGGCCTATGCTTACCGAGCTGCACTCAATGCCAGTATAACCCCAGTGACAGACCCGGCGGCCACTTCAACCTCTGAGACAGACCCAGCACCCACTCCAAGCCCTAAAACAGGCCCCAAGGCTGAGCCAGGGAAACAAACTGTACCAGTGTCGGTTGCACCCGTAACCAAGGTGAAAAAATGCACCCGTAACCAAGGTGAAGAAATGGTGCAGAGTCAGGTCGTTTAGAACGCAGAGAGTCTTCTGCTAGGTCTAGGTGTAGAGAAGACAAGGCCGGGCCATCAGAGGAGCAGGAGGAAGAAGATGAAGATGTCGCAAAAACAGCAGCATCTAGCCAAAACCTATTTAGAGGTGCCTACTGCTCTAGAAACCTGCCCATATCCTCCCACACTCCCTGCCACTCACAACTATCCCGCCTCAGGACAGATCTCTGGATGGCATTCTTAAGTAGTTGTTTAACCTTAAAGAAAACCTGAAGCACATTCAGGAGACATAACAATAACGCTGTGCTAGTCTGAACATCCCAAGGATATTCAAAATCTTGGACAACTATCGTAACTAGCTCGGAGGATAAGAGGGTGATGAAGAAGAAAGGGAGAGCGACAGTCCTGTGCTAGGATTTGTTTCCCCCTTTGAGACAGGTGAGTTCCATCCATCAGCAATAGGCCAGAGGTCAAGTAAACTGCCAAGTAAACTGATCAAGTAAACTGCCTGATCAAAGAACCCAATGTTCCTGTCTGAACACCAGCCTCTCAGGCAATTATTCATTACCTGTGTTTTCCTAGCCCTCTCCGTGTCCTTCACCTCCCCAGAAGGAATAGAACAAAACACGATTTGTGCTCATGCTCCTTGAACTATTCGCCCTAAACCCCTGAAATCTCTCTTCATAGTTTGCAGGCTTCTCTGAGTGATTTCATCACTGCCCACTTGAACTATGAATAATGGGTAATAATCAGTGGGGGAGTATAACCATAACCAGCTCCAGGAGTTTATATACATCCCTGACCCAGACCCCAGGTAGGCAGCACACTTCCCCCTACAGCTCAGATCTGGTCTGCAAATGGGGCCTCCGTTCCTCTAAGAAGGGAGTCGCCTACCACAACTGTGGTGGTTTTACTCAGGTGGGCAGCCAAGTTCCACCACAGTCGCTCTCTCACTCCCCCCTCCTCAGAGAAGAAGGGGGGAGAAAATATGACACAAAGAGCTCAAGGTTTGAGATCAGAATGATTAAAAAAAGTTCTTAATAAGTTATTCTCTACTTCCCATCAACGAACGATATTCAGCCACATCCTGGGAAGCAGGGCCTCAAAATGCCTAACGGTTGTTTGGGAGGACAGCCCCCTCCCCCACGAGAGCCCCCCTTTTATTGCTGAGTGTGACATCAGGTGTTATGGAATATCCCTTTGGTTGGTTTAGGTCAGCTGCCCTGGTGATGTCCCCTCCCCATCAATTGCCCACCCCCAGCCTGCTGGCTCCTGGGGCCTTGGAGGGAGTTCTGATGTTGTGCCAGCACTATGCAGCAATAGACACAACACTGGAGTGATACCAGTGCTGTTCCAGCTACGAGTGCAGAGCACAGCACGGTGTGGGCTGCTGCAGGGAAAGGTGACTCCATCCCAGACAGACACAGCACTTATTCCATAACATTTGTGTCACACTCAGGTCCTACATACTTTAGTATATAGATATTCTCATCTCCGTTGTTCCCTGTCCATTAAAATATTTATAGTTCTGTACTTCTTTTCATTCCATAGGCCTTTCCCCAAAATGTTCATGAAAGCTGTTGATGGTTTCAGCTTCATCTGTCAAAGTGGTCACTCAGGGCAGGCGAAGTTGGTTTTCTTGACACCAGCACCAGCTTAGCTCACGTCACTGCTGCACTTTCCCGGTTCCTTGCGAAGTTGACCTGTCGTTGGTTCTGCAGTGTCCTCCTACAACACACAACTTAGATTACAGTTTATTTTTCTCCCAAGGTTAAATCTTGAGGCACGCACCTGATATCCCCATTCTTTTGCATGACCCACCAGGTAATGGTCCTTGGGCAAAGACAATCCCACGAGTGGGTTTCCTTTTCCCATGGCAGGAGCAACCCACACCGCCTTCCCCATCCACTTCCCTACATGCACTACGTGGACTTTAGCTCCTTCCACAGTGTGTAAGGGTTTTGTTTCAGCAGGACCAGGATGGCTCTCAGACCCCCTGTTGTTAACTAGCCAAGTGGCCTCTGGTAGTTTTATGTCCCAATATTTCCATGTCCCAGCACCCAATGCTCGTAACATAGCACCCAGCACAACAACCACCCTTCTTTCTTTCCTGGCAGAGGCAGTCTGAATATGTGGAGTCTTCTTCCTTGGTAACCTCTTTGGGGAACCTTCCCGCACCTCCCCACTTACCTCCCCTTCATTGTCCAATACTACAAACCTATTGCTTAGGGGGACCTGGGGACGTGAGGGAAGGGGGGGGGGGCAGGGTTCGCCCACGATGCCGAGCACGGACCCTCTCCCAAACCTCCCCATCCCTCAGGTCCCCCTCCTCTGCCCGACAAGGGCAGGGCAGGGGGTCCACCATCAATTGTGGGGCATCTCCCTGGCACCTTTCTATCTGGCATGCCAGGGAGCTACTCCACCAGTCAATCTCGGCTCACAGACCCTGATAGCCCTCCATGTCTCAGCAGAGCTGAAAGAGCAGGTTGAGAGACTGAGGGCTCTGCAGCAATTAAAACATCAGCATGTTATCAGCACTCTTCTCATCCTAATCCAAAACATAGCACCCTACCAGCTACTAGGAGGGAAAATAACTGTCCTAACTGAAACCAGGACACTGCCTTAGGGACAGATGACATTAAACAATTGTCTACCTTGCCTGGTCTCTCAGAGGACCCTTCTATTGTGGGGCTGCTGAGGGTCAAAGAACAACATATGCCAATCGTTAGAACTCCAGTACGAACTGGAATCAAAGGAAGCCAAGTGGTATGCCACAACTGGTATTGTTAATGCTTTTTTCTCCATCCCTCTAGCAGCAGAGTGCAGGCCACAGTTTTCTTTCACTTGGTGGGGTGTCCAATACACCTGGAATCGGCTCCCCCAGGGGTGGAAACACAGCCCTACCATTTGCCTTGGGCTGATCCAGTCTGCGCTGGAACCGAGGGAAGCTCCTGAACACCTGCGGTACATAGATGACATCATCATTTGGGGCAACACAGCAGAGGAAGTTTTTGAGAAAGTGAAGAAAATAGTCCAAATCCTTCTGAAGGCCAGTTTTGCCATAAAACAAAATAAAGTCAAAGGACCTGTGTGGGAGTGTGGCCATGGGGGTCGACAAGCCCCATGGCTGGTGGTAAGATCAGACTCTTAATGATGAGGCTACCAGGAATTTTAAAGATTTTAAAGGGAACAAGGATGGGTGATTCAGGAGATGCCTTTCCATCTCGGGCTGCTTGTTCTTCGGTTGTTGGGGCATGGGGGTTGCTGGGTGTTTGTGGTTGCCGGGCAAAGTTGTTGACCAATGAATAGTGAGTGGAAAAGTACTGCTGTAGGGGAATGGTCTAAGAAGGGAGCCTCTCCTCAGTATGACGAGGCAACAGATATATAATGAAGTTATATCATCAAGAAAGAAGTAGCAGTTACCGATCCTAAAAGAACCCTGGTGTCTGTGTGGTCATAACGCCACAAATGGCGCCTGAACAGGGACATGAAGAACAGGAACAGGGACAGGCTAACAGGACAGGGACAAAAACAAAAAAGGAATGAATAGGGACAGGCTAGCAGAACAGGGACCAGGACAGGAACAAGGACATTGATCGCCTCATGAAGACAGGTTCGGCCAAACTCAGCAAACCACTCAAAGAAGCTCGTATAGAAAATCGCTGGAAATAGGCTCACCGGAGCTGGAAAGAAGCTCAAGCTGAGAGAAGCGGACCCATGCACACAACTGCCCCTCACTGGCCGAAGATAAGCAGTTGCGTTCTATGGGGAATCATACGTCCTTAGAAACAAAAAAAGGCCTGGTAACCTTACAGCTTATTCCTTTTATTATGAATCAGAGAGTTTATGATCCTGAAACATGGGACCAAATTGAGGTCAAGGTGTGGGACTCTGCTACTAAAAATGACAAGGTTGCGGCGGGATTGCTCGGCACCTGACGAGCAATCTCTGAGGCCTTAAAGAGCCATGTGGGACCACAATCAGAAACATGTGGTTTGCCAGACAGTGAGGGAGCTGCAGGCTTGTTTACTGATCCATCTGCTGTACCATCGGCCCCTCCACTGCTACTGCCATTGAGGGCCTTTGCTATTACGCCCCCTGGCGATCTGGACGTTCCTTTTGATCCAGGACCTATAGGCCCTGAAAAGGAGCCGGATCTGTTTCCCTTCGATCCGGGAGGACTAGGATACATAGGGCCCGAAGACTAAGTTGCTTAACAACTTAAAGAGAGACATATTGTTCCCACGACTAGCCCTGGAACTCTCCGGTGTTTGTAATCAAGAAAAGGAATGGAAAATTGTGAAATTTGATTCGTGTCAGTATGGAACAATGCTAGGGCCGCATGATGAAATATAACCTTCTATTTAAGAAAAACAGAGGGATTAGTGTATATAGTTCTTGTACCATGCAAAGGAAGGGTCCATCAATTTGTGTAAATAGAGGGTTTGAAGGGCGAACATTGAGACTCGACTCTGGGAGATAAGAGAACAAGGAGGTTTTTATGAAAATGCTGACTTTTACATGGGACGCTGCCCAAGCCTCTGATATCCGGCAAAGAGATCCACCAAATAAGGAGAAAGGGGGAGTTGAAGGATGACCGAAGGACAAAGCCTGGGAGGAAGACTACGAGCCTTCAGCACAAGAGACCCCCAGAAAGACCACCAGAGACTGATACGCATGCATCCGGAGAGGGTTCGGATTCCGGGAACTAATTATAATAACCCTGCCTTTTCTAGGAATAGTGATGAATATGTATTAGTCTAGGAGCATAAAAATCAGCCACCTGATGTAACAGGTGTGCGTCTTGGTGGAGCAGAGACTCCCAGTGCACCCAGTGCTGTTTGCTTGCCTCTATTTGCTTAATACATTATAAACTTTAATTAGAATCCTATTTGAGACTTTGTCATTTATCACAATTGGGGGCTCGTCCGGGATGGTCTTGGTTCCTGAATTCTGACTTGATCTAGGAGGGGCGCCCCACCATTTGGTGGCTCCTGTTCGAGTCAGGTCGGGACTAACACCATCCTGAACCTGAATAAAGGCAAGCAAAGAATTTGATTTTTTTTAAGAGCTCCCTTGCCGGCTGCAGCATTGTTTTTTACCTGTAATTCTGCGCGCGAAGATCCGAACGAAGACGACGGAGTCGTGAGTATTTAAGGCGTATACCATTCGGTTGGGTGGGATTCGGTTGCCTGTGTGTGTAAGAGTGTGACTGAGACAGAACTTAGTTCCGAAGCGAGTGTGGAGGTCTTCTAACCGCGGTTCCAAAGCGATTCCTATAGGATTCGTGGGTGGGTGATAGGTCCTAAACCCCCTGCAAGACACTCTTACTAGGTAACCAAGGGCTGTAGGAATTGCCACAGTAAAATTCCTAGATGGGTCAGACAAAATTGAAGACCCGGAACCAGAGAAAAGGGAGCAAATTAAAAATGGTTCAGTACTATATGATAAAATGGCCAAATCAGGATATCCAAAAATTAATAAGGACCTAGAACCTGTGGAATCAGGACCTTTGAGTCCATCACGGTCAGCTCACGCTTGTGAGCTGTATGATCTATGTAGAGCCCTGGAACTATTAAAGGGGAAAAGTGGGGCTATATTTACAGCACGTTGAACTGAATGAACTCCCCATGCCTGAATCACCACCAGGAAGCAGTGTTGTACAACAAAAACTGGAAGTTTCTCCAAAGATGTTGCCATTAAATTAATAATATTAATTAATAATATTAATTAATTAAAAAGTACTCATCTCTTGCCATGAAATACTGTTACTAATAAACTTTATGTTCTAGTTTGGAGACAAAAAGGAATATAGTTAAGGTAAGAGCATGTGACTTTCTGTTTCCTTAAGGTGGTGAGCTTTAATTCTATTCATGCTAAGTCTCAGTGAGACATACCAGCATCCTTGTGGACCCATTCATTTTAATGTTGTAAAATTGTGGGTCAGATGATTCAAAGCCTTAATGTAAATGTACTCAAGTAGGGGAAAGGTGAATTGGTATCATTTGTTTTAAAAAGTCATATGGTGGATTTGTTTGTTGGTTTTTTAAGTTTGTACTAATATAAAAATCACATGAGCATGCCTGTTGAACAGTAAAAGTTATTCTTATGTAAGTGCATTTACTCTTTCTATTTTTGAACAAACAGAAGTATCAAATACTTGTTTAAATATTAAGTGGATGTTTTGAGCCTGCTAATTTTAATATTGTCTATAAAACTCTGCTTTCATAAGTACCATTTATTATACCACTATATTTCTGATGTTTGCATAATCATAAAAGGACCTCAAAACTTGAATACACAGACTGAAATATAAGCTGAGAGCCTTGAATATGTCAGTGTGCTATATAGTGGCCTTTGAGGACTGTCATGATAACCCTTTTACATTACAAAGCTAATGTTTTAGTCCTAAATTTTCAGGACCCCTTAGTACAGAAGAGAGCTTTATACAATTACTGATGTGAATTTCTCTAAAAATGTATATTTTTGTGTCCAGTTGTATTATTTAAGTGTTCCTTTGTATCAATTTATGTATGCTTCTGTTGTGGTTTAACCCGGCTGGCAGCTAAACACCACACAGCCATTCGCTCACCCTCCCTCCCCTCTCTGGGACAGGGGAGAGAAACGAGAAAAACTAAGGCCTGCGGGTTGAGATAGAGACAATTTATTAAGATAGAAAATAAAATAATAATAATGATGTGTACGGAGCGGGTGATGCAAGGTGCAGTTGCTTGCTATCTGCTGACTGATGCCCCGCCTGTCCCCAGGCGGCTGCCCCCCCCCCCACCCCAGCTAGCCACCCCTATACATCGTTCAGCATGCCGTCAGATGGTATGGAATACCCCTTTGGCCAGTTTGGGTCAGCTGTCCTGGGTCTGTCCCCTCCCAGCTCTTACTGCACCCCCAGCCTACCCGCTGGCAGGACAGAGTGAGAAGCTGAAAAGCCCTTGGCTTAGTGTAAGCACTGCTCTGCAGCAATTAAAACATCAGTGTGTTATCAACATTAGTCTCATCCTAAATCCAAAACATAGCACCCTACAAGCTACTGGGAGGAAAATTAACTCTATCCTAACTAAAACCAGGACAGCTTCTAAAACAAAGAAGGGAGAGTAGGGGTGTGACCCCTTAGGAAAAGATAGATAAAGTATGCTATGTTCTCAAACTTTTTAAATCAATGGACAGAGGAAGGTCCTTGCATCTGTCCGTGCAGAAGAAAAGGCGACAGACAAATCTAGGAGCATCTTGGTGGAGCAGAGATTCCCGGCACACCCAGAGCTGTTTGCTTGCCTCTATTCGCTTAATAAAACTTTATAAACTTTAATTAGAATCCTATTTGGGACTTTGTCATTTATCACAAGAAAAGGAATGGAAAATTGAGACTGTTTGTGATGGTTTTACTCAGGTGGGCGGCCGAGCTCCACCACAACCGCTTTGTCAATCCCCCTCCTCAAAGAGGAACAGGGAGAAAATATGATGAAAGGGGCTCAAGGCTTGAGATAAGGACAAGGAGATCACGCAGTAATTATTGTGACAGGCAAAACAGACTCAGCATAGGGAGACAGTAAGATTTATTGCCTATTAGTAACGAGCTAGAGAAGTGAGATAGGAAAGAAACCAAAAGCACCTTCCCCCCATCCACCCTCTTCCACCTCCTCCCCCTGAGCGGCGCAGGGGAACGGGGGAATGGGGGCTATGGTCAGTCTATAGCGCTTCTCTGCCGCTCCTTCTCGGTCACTCTCGTTCCCTGTGCTGTGGGGTCCCTCCCACGGGATGCAGTCCTTGCCGAACTGATCTGGCGTGGGCTTCCCACAGGCAGCAGCTCTTCAAAAACTGCTCCAGATATGGGTCTGTACCACGGGGTCCATCCCTCAGGGGCAAACTGCTCCAACCTGGGTCCTCCAAGGGCAGCAGCTACTGCCAGGTCACCTGCAGGTCCTCTGTGGTCTCCTCTCCATGGCCTACAGGTCCAGCCTGGAATCTGCTCCGACAGGGGTCTTCCACAGGCCACAGTCTCCATCAGTGCAGCGCCACCTGTTCCACCGTGGTCTCCTCCACGGGCTGCAGCGTGGAACCCTGCTCCACTGTGGTACTCCATGGGCTGCAGGGGGACAGCCTGCTTCACCATGGTCCTCACCACAAGCTGCAGGGGACTTCTGCTCCAGCGCCTGGAGCACCTCTCCCCCTCCTTCACTGACCTTGGCGCCTGCAGGGCTGTTTCTCACTCATCTTACTCTCCCAGCTGCTGTGAGGCGCAGTGTTTTTTTCCTGTCTTATATATGCTCTCACAGAGGCACAAACAACATCACTTATTGGCTCAGCTCTGGTCAGCAGTGGGGCCCTTACCAAACATGGGGCAGCTTCGAGATCCTTCTCACAGAAGCCACCCCTATGGCCCCCTGCTACCAAAACCTTGCCACGTATACCCACTACACTGTTATACGATCTGAGAAAAATTAATGAAGTCATGGAAGATATGGGAGCACTTCAACCAGGATTACCATCTCCAACTATGCTCCCCCAGTCATGGACATTAATAGTAATAGACTTAAAGGGTTGTTTCTTAAAAACTTGCCAGAATTTGGAAAAATTTGCTATGCCTATGTTTCAATTGATAACTTTTCTGATTGTATTTTTGCATCTGTTCATGCAGGAGAAAAGGCAAAGAATGTGTGTAAACCTCTTCTGACAGATTTTGCGAAATTAGAAGTTCCAAAAACGATTAAAACAGATAATTGGCCAGGATATGGGGCCCATGCAACCCACTTTTTTCAGAAGTGGGGCATTCAACATCTGACAGGTATACCTCATTCTCCCACGGGTCAAGCAATTATTGAACAGGCCCATGGTACCCTAAAACTATGCTTCTAAAACAAAAAAGTGGGAGTAGGGGTGTGACCCCCAGGAAAAGATAAAGCATGCTATGTTCTTAAATTTTTAAATTGATGGACGGAGGAAGGTCCATTCATCTGTCCATGCAGGAGAAAAGGCAACAGACTGATCTGGGAGACAGACAGATCTGTTATACATCTGGGAGAAACTCAGTTAAATGGCACAAGTCATGGTAAAAAATTAAAGCACCAGTCATTGGGAAGGGCCCTACACTCTAATAACCTGGGGCCGAGGTTGTGCTTTGTTTTAACAGGAGCCAGTCCTAGATGGGTGTCAGCACCATGGGTCCATCCGGCCGTCTCATCATCTGCCTTAACATGATCCCAGCACTCTCCTCCGCGGTTTGGATTCCAGCTCAAACAAAAAACAACGTATGGGAGGGTCCCACTGGCGTATGCAGGACCATCAAAAAAGGACTCCAGGAGCTGGAAGGGCAGCCGGAGCCCCCCCAGCTTGGCAGCACTCAGTGCCTGCCTCTCCCAGGGCTGTGGTTACAAAGTTTATCTGTTAGTTTTTCTCTGTGTTTTAGTTTGTGTTAATGGTGCTTTCTTAATTTGTGTTAATCGCACTTTCTTTGATAATAAAGAAAGGGGAGATGTGAGCAAACAAATTACAGCTATGTCTCCACCAACTAGCAAAAAGGAAACACAAACTTTCCTAGGTGTCGTGGGGTTTTGGAGAATGTAAATTCCAAATTGCAGTCTGATGTAAGCCCGCTCTACCAAGTAACCCCTAAGAAGAATGATTTTGAATGGGGCCCTGAGCAACAACAAGCCTTTGAACAAATTAAGCAGGAAATAGTTCATGCAGTAGCCCTTGGGCCAGTCCGAAGGGGACCAGATGTAAAGAATATGCTCTACACCGCAGCCGGGGAGAATGGCCCAACCTGGAGCCTCTGGCAGAAAGAGCCTGGGGAAACTCGAGGTCGACCCCTAGGCTTTTGGAGTCGGGGATACAGAGGATCTGAGGCCCAAAACTCCAAACGAAAAGGAGATATTGGCAGCATATGAAGGAGTTCAATCTGCTTTGGAAGTGGTCGGTACTGAAGCGCAGCTCCTCCTGGCACCCCGACTGC
>NC_048925.1:54463-127753 GCF_011077185.1 Oxyura jamaicensis | reverse complement strand
GAACGGCTGTGTGGTGTTTAGCTGCCAGCCGGGTTAAACCACAACAGGCCCTTATCTAACATGGGGCAGCTGCTGGATTCTTCTCACAAGGGCTAGCACTGCAGCCCCCCCACTACCAGAACCTTGCCATGTGAACCCAATACACTGAGGCAGCTAGGTCATTACTGTCCTGCAAGTATCAAGGCTTAAATTAAATAATGAAACCCTAAATGTGATGGGGGTAGAAGGGACTGGGATAACAGTGTCACTTTTAGGGGACACCAAGCTGAGTCTAGGGATAGAATGATCACTGGGCAATTATTGTATGTACCCAAGGCAGGGACTAACTCGTTGGGAAAGTATTTGATAAAGAAATTGGTAATAAATTGGGCATTCAAATAGTAAATCGTTAGGCTGGAATAATGGTATTATTAATGGGGTGCTCTCAGACCCTGGGAGCAAAGATATATTTGCCTTTGAGTGGAAAGACCCTGAAATGGGGTGGAAGCAGCAATACAGGTGGACAATTTTACCTCAGGGTTTTACAGGGCCACCGATTTATTTTGGCAAGTTCTAGAACAAATTTTGGAGCAATTCCAACCTCAAGAGGAGGTGTTACTGTTACAATATGTGGATGGTCTTTTATTGTCAGGACAGGAGAAAAAAGCTGTGAAGGAAGTTACTAACAAGCTATTCGACTTTCTGGGAAAACAGGGCTTGAAAGTATTGGAAAATTAAAAATTTGTGGAAAGAAAATTTGTGGAAAGAGAAGTCAAGTATTTAGGGCATCTAGTGTCTGAGGGGGAATGAAGAATAAATCGGGAGAGGATTCAGGGAACTGTTGAGCTACCCCTACCCAAAACTAAGAAAGAACTAAAAAGTTTTAAGAGAAAGAGGTTTTTAAGGAATTAGGAATCAAACTCCAAAGGAAAACAGATACTTCCTAATGGGAGAGAAATGCTGAATAAAGTGCTAATGAGGCAAATATTAACTGTTTTACATCAATAGGGTCATTGGGGAATTCAAGAAACATGTGACGCTGTGCTATGGCAATATGTATGTGTAGGAATATAGATATACTCTGGCTGAACAAGTATGCAGAAGTTGTGTAGTATGTCAAAAGGTAAATAGGAAAATTATCCACAGTCAGCCCAAAGGGGGTGAGAATCAGGAATTCAACGCTTCCAAAATGTACAGGTAGATTTTACAGAACTCCCTAGAGTAGATAGATTTAAATATTTATTAGTCTTGGCTGATCATTTGTCAGGGTGGGTGGAAGCTTTCCCTTCAGTATCTGCTACTGTGAACATAGTAACTAAAGTAATTCTATAACAAATAACTCCCAGGTATGGAATTGTTGAAAATATTGACTCTGATCAAAGAAATCACTTTATGTCAGAAATATTGCAAGGGCTATTGCGGACTCTAGGAATTAAGTGGAAATTTCACACTCCTTGGCATCCTTCCTCTTCTGGAAGGGTGGAGAGGATCAGACAGTAAGGAAGCAATTGACTAAGTTCTGGAAACTCGGCTTCTCCAAACGAAGTGCTTACCTTTGGCACTTCTCTGAATTCAAACTGCACCAATAAAAGATGTGGGAGTTTCACCATATGAAATATTATTTGGATTGCTGTACCTGGACAAAGGGAATGAATTACCTCAATTTGAGACAAAAGATGCTTTTCTTAAGAACTATATACTTGGGCTGTCGTCCTCTTTCTCATCTCTCAGGACCTGTGGACTGTTAGCTCAAACCCCATCCTTGGAAGCCATTATCCATCCATTCCGAGAAGGAGATTGGGTTCTGATGAGAACATGGAGAGAACTGAAACTGCAACCTGAATGGGACAGACTGTTCCAAGTGCTCCTGACTATTGAGATGACAGGAAGAACGTCTGAGAAAGGGTGGACTCATACCTGGGTAAAAGCATCAGTTAACCCTGATACCTGAGTGACTGCATTTACAAAGACTTTTAAGGTTAAGACTGTTAAAACTATCTATTTTAAACCTTTAACTTCTCCTTAGAAGAATTCTTAATGAATTAATGAGTAAAAGGGATTGAATTACACAGAGCTGGAGTGTTTCCAGGGAACACTGCCTCAAAGTGGGAGAAAGGGGGGTGTTTAATCCCCACCAGAAGAATCCCTATTAGTTTGTGATTTTTATTGTTTTTCTTAATTATTATTTCTTAATTATTATAGGGGTGTATATATACATAGAAATGATGTATTTTAAGTTTATCTTAGTAATACCTATTCTCATAGGATTAGTGATAGGATGGAGGGAAAAATCAGCATTTCCAATTAACCCAGAACATCTCTCAAGTTCTATCTCGAAATAATTGTTGGATTTGCACCCAGATGCCTAGAAACATTGAAAATGCCTTGTCCCTGATTGCTATTTCCAGCAGTAACTGTGACAGGATTCTCTAGATTTCTAAAATGACAGATCATACTCAGTCCCAGGAAGGAATAGATTTTGAAGTTGAGCTCCTTATACATAATCCTGGCTACAATATACTGTGTTATCAAAGGTACCTTTTCGACAACATTGATAGAAAACTCAGGGGGCAATATTACTTACCCTGGCTGTGGAAATATCCATGAAAAGAGAATCATCCACACTGTACTGAATATGGTAGCCACGGGAATGCTAATAATGCACACCAGATACAACATGAGAATCCTGTAACCGGATGGCCTGTCCCTAATGGCAAGGAGTGGCATTGGCTATGTGGCAATAAAGCCAGGAAGGTGTTGCCCCTGGGATGGAAGGGAGATTGCACCCTGGAGGCAATAATTCCAAATGTAACTATCATTGAAGACCCACAGAGCCAAAGCCCCCTTGAGACCACGTGCAGAATTAAGCAGGATTCCAGATAATCCTCTAGTAAAATTATCTAGCATTTCACAGTTTTGCAAGGTGGTTTTTACCTTGATTAGGGGTGAGTGAATTAGAAAAAGCTATTGTAAATATCTCAGCTATAACTGAAGAACTAGAAAATAAGTTTGATAAGTTTGCAAAAATAGTACTCTAGAATCAAATAGTATTAGATTTATTAATAACCTCATAAGGAGGAGCGTGCACTGCAATTAGTACTAGTTGCTGTATATATTTAGATCAAATGGGATGAATTTGACTGATCTCAAAAATATTTGGGAAAAAGAAAACAACTCACAACAATTTCCTACATAGAGTAACTCAAGATGACAGTTCCTGGGGATTTAGAAACATTTGGGAGAAAGTAATTTTGTGGTTACTTGAATAGAATTGGCTCAAACAACTATTTGTTTGTATTGTAATAATAATGGCACTGTATATCTGTGTCCTCCGTGACATCTGAAGAAGAATATTGCACCTTAATGTTGGAAAAACTCGAGTGTGGATGTGAAGAGGTGCAAAAACAACAATAGGAGTAAGAAAAGAAGAGGGGGGAATTGTGAGAAACTAAGTTGTGTTTTTGCAGTAGAGAATTACTTTTCTGTATTCCAAGGTAGTTGTGTAGTCATAATAAGGAGAAATGCTAAGTAGATAAATGAACAGTAGAAGGCCTCACTGTTCCAAAATAAGGTGGAAGCTTGAGAAAAACAGGCTGAGCAGTGTGGGAACAGTAAAACAAAGATCACAGGTTCTCAAAGCATAAGAAAGGAAAAAAATAAAAAAGAAAAGGGAGAAATTAAAGGGTTGAAAAAAAGAAAAATTGTACATATATGGTATAGAGGAGCGTCGCGTAGCTTGTGAACCTGTAGTACTCAGCCAATGAGTAAACACTGGAAGGTGATCAGGTGTCAGGTAATAGGGAATAAAAGGTTATGATTTGTTTACTATAATGCACTCCTGATTGACAGGACATCCGCCATTGCAATCACAAATAAAATAGCTTCACAGAAGACCCAGTCTGAAGAAAATTATTAGAGATTTTTCTCACTGAGAGTTTCTTCAGCTGGCTTTTATGTTAACACTAGCTCCCTGAGAAACTTAAAATTTGCTCTCTTAAAATCCAGGGTGGCAACTCTGACCTTTTTTTCATTACACAAAAATTTTTGAATATGTAATAGAAGCTACTTTGACACTGCAGCAGTACCACGCACCTTTAGTTATGTATTTTCTTTGCCACTTCACCGTAAAACTGCACACACAGTTCAAGGTATGGCTTTTTTCCTTCTATGTGGATTTTCCTTCTGTGTTGTAGATTCACTATAACCTTGAAAGATGGAATCTTACCCCTGTAATTTAGAGTGCCAGAACCTACTCAGCCTATCTGCATTTTCAGTAAGGCAAGTGTTAACCAAACTCTCAAAACCTACTACAGGTTCCTTACTCTGTAGTGTGAGGTATTCTGTCAGTTCTAAAATTTTACAGTAAAGCATTTGACTTTGCTGAAGTAAATAGTTTTAATTCCATTTAAAAACTCGTGCATTTTAAGTCAAACATTATTATGAAATGTTTGATTTTACAAGTCTGTCACTAAGTGAAGAGTTTTGGTTTAGAAACAGTTTAGGATTACATCACAGCAGTTCATGTCAAACTTGCCATTTAGGAAACTGAATAAATATAATGAGACAGATCCTTAAGTGCTTTAGAGCAGGATGTGCTACCTTCTTCCCAGGAATGTCATTTAGCCAGTTAAAAGAAAGCCTTGCTCATAACATTTTCACCATTCCCAATATTTTTCTCAAATATGCTGTTAAAAAGAGGCTGCAGCAGCTACCATATGAAAAATAATAATCATAGCTGTGTGGCTTAACCTGTTGCTGCATCTGTTGATCCTGCAGCTATAGGATTACAGCAACTAATATACATGAAGACACCTGAGGGGTTTTTGTTTGTTTGTGATTTTTTTTTTAACATCCAGTGGTTATATACTGTTCAAAGCTATACCACAGCATTTCATTGTACTGGGTCCAGCTGGGACAATTAATTTTCTTCATAGCAGCCTTTCATGGTGCTGGGTTTTGGATGTGTGACTAAAACAGTGTTGATAACACGTAGGTGTTTTGGCTATTGCTGAACAGTGCTTGCACAGCATCAAGGCTTTCTCTTTTTCCAACTCTGTGTCCCTCAGTGCAAGTAGGTTGGGGGCAAGCAAGAAATTGGGAGGGGATAGAGCTGGGACAGCTGACCTGAACTGACCAAGATGATAGTCCATGCCCTATAATGTCGTGCTCAGCAATAAAAGCGGAGGAAAGGGTTGTTGTTCAAAGACTGACTAGATATCAGTCTACTTGTGGGAGACTGTGAGTGACTGAGTGACTGCCTTTGCATCACTTGTTCTTTTTTTTTTTTTCTTCCTCCTCTTTCCTTCACTTATTGGGCCAACTTTTTTTTTCCGGTTTTTTTTTTCCCCCCCCCCCACCCCCACCCGTTCTGCTTCTGGGAGAAGAGTGTACTGTATGGTGCTGAAGCTGCTGTTGCAGTGTAAACTACAACATTAATTTTCACACTATTTTAGATAATAAGTAGTGGTGCCAATTGTTTAATACACATACCTAAAATGCAACTTTGAGATTTACGTATTTCTTTTTATTAATACATTTTGTATGTTGCAGGTAAATAACCAGCCCTACCTGTTTTCCAAATTTCATTTTCATTTTTTTGTTTTTCATTTACTACTTGCACCATCATGTAAATTTACAAAATAATCTACTTTATACAATCTATTTTTAATAAATCATTGTTCTACACCAGGGTCAGAGGTTGAGTAGTCAGGGAAGAAAGTAGGTATCACATTTTTAATTCAGATGGCCTGACACCATTTACATACCTTCAAAAGGAAATAATGGAAATGAAATTTAATCAAAATCTGTGCTAAGGATAGTATATATTACCTTCTGATCCAGTTGAAAGCTACAAGCAGGGTATTTGGCAACAGTTCCTCACACAAAAACATGATATGAACTGGGGCTGGCTCATGTATTTGTACTAATGACCGAACTTTGTGTTCCATAATTAAAAAAAAAAAAAAAGAGGGGAGAGGGGGAATAAGTAGTGCTGAAACCAAGATTAACCAAGATTATTATTAATTTATTTTTTCCTCTAAGATATCATTTAACACGGGCTTGACTTCAACAGGTGTAGTGGGTTTATGTGGCAAGGTTTTGGTAGCAGGGGGCCATAGGGGTAGTTTCTGTGAGAAGAATCTAGAAGCTGCCCCATGTTAGATAAGGGCTGCACTGCTGACCAGAGCTGAGCCAATAAGCAATGTTGTTTTGTGCCTCTGTGAGAGCATATTTAAGACAGGAAAAAATACGTGGCGCCACACAGCAGCTGGGAGAGTGAGAGGAGTGAGGAACAGCCTTGCAGGTGCCAAGGTAGGTGAAGGAGGGAGAGAGAAGTTCCAGGCGCCGGAGCAGAAGTCCCCTGCGGCGTGTGGTGAGGACCATGGTGAAGCAGGCTGTCCCCCTGCAGTCTATGGAGTACCACGGTGGAGCAGGGTTCCATGCTGCAGCCTGTGGAGGAGACCACGGTGGAGCAGGTGGACCTGCACCGACAGAGGCTGCGGCCTGTGGAAGACACCTGTCGGAGCGGATTCCAGGCTGGACCTCTAGCCTGTGGGGAGGAGACCACGCAGGAGCAAGCGACCTGGCAGGAGCTGCTGCCTGTGGGGGACCCAGGCTGGAGCAGTTTGCCCCAAGGGATGGACCCCGTGGTACGGACCCATATCTGGAGCAGTTCTTGAAGAGCTGCTGCCTGTGGGCAGCCCACGCCGGATCAGTTCAGCAAGGACTGCATCCCGTGGGAAGGAGCCCACAGCACAGGGGACGAGAGTGACCAAGAAGGAGTGGAGGAGAAAAGCGCTATAGACTGACCATAACCCCCATTCCCCCGTTCCCCTGCGCCGCTCGGGGGGAGGAGGTGGAAGAGGGTGGATGGGGGGAAGGTGCTTTTGGTTTCTTTCCTTTGTTTCTCACTTCTCCAGCTTGTTAGTAATAAGCAATAAATCTTACGATCTCCCTGTCCTTATCTCAACCCTTGAGCCCTTTTCATCATATTTTCTCCCCATTCCTCTTTGAGGAGGGGGAGTGAGAGAGCAGTTGTGGTGGAGCTTGGCCACCCACCTGAGTAAAACCACCACAGCAGGTCAAGCATTTTTATAGGGGAGGATCTACAAAAGACTCAGTAATATCATAGCCTTGCAAATGGATGTCTTAGGCCATATTAAGGGCATCACCTCTACCTATTAAGTATGTTATTCACACTTTAGAGCTCTCAGATACAACAATTGTTCCAGTAGTGCAACAGACACATTCATATTATACAATAATGTGATTGCTCACAGTGAATCTCAGTGCCTTTTTATTCATTATGTTACTCCCAAGAAATGGGAACTCATGAATGAGAATGCTGAAACATTCTCTAAATTAATTGCATATTTTACTTTCAACTTGCATTTTAATAGTTTTAACACATCTTTCTTGCCCCATGAGAGGTACATACAAATCAAGTTTTTTTCCTATCTTATGTATTGAAACTCTTAGTCATCTATAATATGGATTATGGACAAGTTGATGCTATTTTGACAATTCATGCTAAAATAAATGAATGTGGGAATTCCTTATTGGTGGATAAGGAATTAGCTGGATTCGTTGCTCAAGAGTTACAGTCAACAGCTTGATGTGCAGGTGGAGACCAGTGATAAGTGGTGCCCCTCAGAACTACGCAGGTAATATTTAACATCTTTGTTGCCAACATGGACAGTGGGATTGAGTGCACCCTCAGCAAGTTTGCCGATGACACTAAGCTGTGTGGTGCAGTCAACACTCTGGAGGGAATGGATGCTATCCAGAGGGTCCTGGACAGGCTTGAGAGGTGGGCCCATGAGAACCTAATTAAGATCAACAAAACCAAGTGCAGAATCCTGAACTTGTGGAGGAATAACCCCAGGCACCAGTACACACCAGGGACCACCCAGCTAGAAAGCAGCTTTGCAGAAAAGGACCTGGCGGTCCTGCTGGACACCACATTGCACAAGAAATATAGTTCCCCCATAACATCCTTGTCTCTGAAGTGGAATACATGGATTTGATGGGTGGACTCTTTGGTGGATAAGGAATTGGCTGGATGGTTGCATCCAGAGAGATGCAGTCAACAGCTCAAAGTCCAGGTGGAAACCAGTGACAAGTCTCCTTCATGGGTCTGTATTGGGACCAGGACTAACATCTTTGCTGGTGACATGGACAGTGGGATTTGAGTGCACCCTCAGCAACTTTGCTGATGACACCAAGCTAAGTGGTACAGTTGATATGCTAGAGGGAAGGGATGTTATCCAGAAGGACCTTGACAGGCTTGATAGGTGGGCCCATGCAAATCTCATGAAGTTCAACAATGCAAAATGCAAGGTCCTGCATCTGGGTCAGGGCAATCCCAAACATCAGTACAGACTGGATGCTGGATGATGAATGGATTGAGAACAGCCCTGCAGAGAAGGACTTGGGGGTACTGGTGGACAAAAAGCTGGACAGGAACCAGCAACGTGCACTTGCAGCCCAGAAAGCCAACTGTATCCTGGACTGCATCAAAAGAAGCATGGCCAGCAGGTCGAGGGAGGTGATTCCCCCTCTCTACTCTGCTCTTGTGAGACTCCACCTGGAGTACTGAGTACAGCTCTGGGGCCCCCAGCACAAGAGACATGGACCTGCTGGAACGGATTCAGAGGAGGGCCACAAAGATGATCAGAGGGCTCTCCTATGAAGAGAGGCTGAGAGAGTTGGGTTTGTTAAGCCTGGAGAAAAGCTCTGGGGAGACCTTATAGTGGTCTTCCAGTACCTAAAGGGGGCCTACATGAAAGATGGGGAGGGTCTCTTTATCAGGGAGTGTAGTGATAGGACAAGGGGGAATGGCTTTAAACAAAAAGAGGGGAGATTTAGATTAAACATTAGGAAGAAATTCTTCACTCAGAGTGCAGTGAGGCACTGGAACAGGTTTCCCAGAGATGTTGTGGATGCCCCATCCCTGAAGGTGTTCAAGGCCGGGTTGGTTGGGGCTTTGGGTGACCTGGTCTATTGGAAGGTATCCCTGCACACAGCAGGAGGGTTGAAATTAGATGATCTTTAAGGTCCCTTCCAACCCAAACTCTTCTAAGATTCTATGATTCTCAATTACTGACTTATAATGTGACACTGTATGAACATTTCAAAGTATCATTTAGGTAGACACTATAAAAATTTCCACAGCAGCCAAGGTTAGCTAAGAGTCTATCTGCAGCTTGATTATTTAAAAACTTATTTTTCATGTTTAAAAAGAAGATTTGTGGTAAGCTTACATTACACAGAAGACCGACCTACATTTATTTTATAAACTGTTTTAATGGACGCATGCACATCTGATGCAATAGTAAATTTATTGAATTAAAATTATTTACTGTTGTAAACATTTTACAAAAGCTTTGTGATTTATCTGGATGTATATAGTCCTTAATGTAAGAATTTAGACTGAATCAGTGGCACATTAAAGAATAAAGCTGACAAGACTCATTCTGCATATTGTCTTTTAACAAGATTCCAGCAAGAGAAACAGCATGGTATAAAAAGTGTACAACAACAATTGTTCTTACTATAACCATCAAAGTCTACAAACTGTAAATACAAGTTCAAGTGGTTGAAACGGTCAAAGCCATAATAATTGTAACCAGTCAGAAATTACAGTAAGAAATGTTATCCCATTATATGTAGCTGTCAAAACAATGCATTTCTTTCCTTGTCAGTTAATAATTCTTTTCCAACAAGACAGAAAAGCTTTGGCAATTAGAGGTGCTGAAAGTAATTTTTCAAGTTCAAGACAGTCACAGCATTTTCTTTGCAGAAGGTAAACTGTACACCAAGGCTCAGAGGTTATAAGAACTGGTTCCAAGAGGAAAAGTGCAACTGTTCCACACAGATAGCTTAAAAAGCTGCTGGTACAATCATTCACTAACAGGATCTTTGTTTTCTCTTTGCATAGTTCACATATCACTGGTGATGTGACAGGGTGTGCTATTTTTGGCAAGAGCAAAAAAAACAAAAGTGATACTGGTGTGAGTTGCCATGTTAGACATGCTGGATCCATGCAGAATTCAGGTTGCTACCTGATGTTATTAGACACTAAATACTGATTTTGTTTTTGTTGAAGCAGTTCTGTAATAGCCAACAACTTCTTAAGAACATGCTGTAGAAAAAAAGAGTACAACCCTACATTAGCAACTAGAGAAAAACAAACACCTTGCTTGAGAACCATCAACATTAGCCTACCAGACTTGTAATTAGATAGTTTAAAATATATATCAACACACACACACCAAAACCACCACAGCTCCAGTTCCCTTGTTATTAAGACACTACTTCAAAAGTCAACTATAAAACACCAATATGAAATTTATTAGCACCCA
Source organism: Oxyura jamaicensis (assembly GCF_011077185.1). Taxonomy (NCBI): domain Eukaryota; kingdom Metazoa; phylum Chordata; class Aves; order Anseriformes; family Anatidae; genus Oxyura; species Oxyura jamaicensis. The sequence goes on along the minus strand of NC_048925.1, from coordinate 117,410 downwards.
TGGAGACCCATTAAGTCTTGCTAACTTAACCTGAAAGTTAACCAACTTAACCTCACTGACAGGAGGAAAAGGGAAGAAAAAAAATAAATCAAGAGTTTTCTTTATGGAAACCCACAAGAAGAAATTAGTCCTCTGAAGTAGAAATAAGTATTGAGGAAACAGTATCACATCTGTAATCATTAAGTACTTCAGATACAGGCCTTGTAAAAGAAATATCCCTTATCTGTAAGTGACATGTATGTAGTATTGAAAGCTTCTATTATCCTGCATGCCAGTCTAGCCATTGTTTTTGCCTTGCCAAAACTACTAGTAGCTGTGAATGAATTATGAACTTGAATATGATGATTTTTTCCCATAATGCCACCAAAGAGGTAAATTGTAGTAGCTATTAAACAGGATTAGATTTGAACGGCTGTAATGAAACATTATTTCATTTTTAATTCCTTGAGCTTTCTTCTGCCAAAGTAAGATGATTAAATACAAATGTATTTTCACATTTTGCAAAATCATATAAAGGTTTGCAGTAACCCCCTTGTTTAAAAACAAAACAAAACCCAAAAAACATTACTACTGAAATTTGAGTAATGACATTCATCTTCTGCCTGGAGAAAGAAATATAGATTTATCATCTACCTGGGTTTAAATTAAGGCCTTCAAAGTGTCAGAAGTTTAAACCCCAAGAATAAGAAATATGATTACAAGAAGGCATTTTGAAACAGTGAAATTACAAACTATTCTCAAAACTTTACCTCTTTGAGAGAGTCATTAAAGAAAAACTTTAAGCTGATACTAACTTAAGGAAGACCATCTCTAAACAAAAAGTGCAACTGCCCCTGCTCCCAAATCATTAGCATTAAAAAGGGTAGACTACTTATCTCTTTTACAACACAGTATTATTATAGCCAAGCATACCAAAAAATATTAGTGTAATAAGTAGAATAGCCTACTTGCCTATTGTAATTAGTAGACCATTGGCAAGTACATTTCATTGTCTCAGAATACTACAAAAGGTAGTCATTTTAACATTTTTCTTATTAAAAATGTTTTCATAAAAGTTACATAGAAGTTTAATAACTGGAAAAGAATAATAATTTATAGTTGTACTGGGTCTATCTGGGGAGTTAACTTTCCCTGCAGCAGCCCATACAGTGCTGTGCTCTGCACTTGGAGCTAGAACAGCAGTGTCGTGTCCGCTGCTGAGAAGTGCTGGCACAGCATCAGGACTCTCTCTAACCCTCCTAGGGGGTGGGCAAAAAAGTGAGAAAAGAAACATCATCAGGGCAGCTGACCTAAACCAAGCAAAGGGATATTCCATACCATATGATGTCACACTCAGCAATAAAAGGTGGAAAAAGGAAGAAGAGGGGAGGGGTGGGCTCTTGTGAAAATGTCTGTCCTCCCGAACACCGGCTACGTGCATTGAGGCCCTGTTCAAGGACGTGGTCAAGCATCGCTCATTTGTGGGAAGTAGAGAGTAATTTCTTTCCTCTGCACTTCCACACAGCCTTTACTTGTTTTGTTTTTGTTTTTTCCCTTTCCCCCTCCCTTTTCCCCTTTCTCTTATTTTCTGTTTAGTTAAATTGTTTAATTAATAATACTATTTCCTTAATCATTATTTTCCCCTTTAATTAAATTATCCTTATCTCAACCCGTGAGTTGTTCTTTCCTTTACTTCTTCCCCTCCTCATCTGAGGAGGGGGAGCGAGAGAGCAGTTGTGGTGGAGTTCAGCTGCCTAGCACGGTAAAACCACCACAATAATACATTTGCTTAATAGTTGGAACAGAAGAGTCATTTATAGCGCTTGTTAGAGAAGTTGGTCATGTTTGTTTACAAATGTAATAAATCAGGAAGCAGAAGTGAATTAGTGATAGACACCTAAGGAAAGTAAATTTAGTTCTCAATTAAAAAAAAGATCCTAAAAAACTAGTGACCCAGAGAGCCTCTCAGGAGACTGTAATTTTTTGGGTTTAGGCTTCCTCTAAAAAGTAAAAGCTTCTTCTGGAAACTAAAAAGCACCCCTGTAAAACATTTTGGTTTTATTGCATAAATACTTAGTCCATAGTTTTGAGCTTCTTTACTGTTGTGGTTTAACCAGGCAGTCAGCAAAGCACCAAATAGCTAGCTGTTTTCTCACTCCCCCACAGTGGGATGGGGGAGAGAATGGGAAAAAGGTAAAACTCATTGGGTGAGATAAAGACAGTTTAATAGGACAGAAAAGGAAGGGAAAATAATATTAATTGTGATAAAAGAATATACAAAACAAGTGATGCACAATGCAGTTGCTCACCACCTGCCAACCAATGCCCAGCCAGTCCCTGAGCAGGGGCAGCCTTCATGGCCAACTCTCCCAGTTTTATTGGAAGAGAAATAATAATAATGATTATTATAATAATGACAATAATAATGTAGAAAGCAAGTGATGCACAATGCAATTCCTTACCACCTGCTGACCGATACCCATCCCATCCCCAAGCAGCGGTCCCCCTCCCCGGCCAGTCACCCTATATCAGCATGACATCGTATGGTATGGAATATCACTTTGGCCAGTTTGGGTCAGCTGTCCTGGTTCTGTCCCCTCCCAGCTTCTTGTGCACCCCCGGCTTCTTTGCTGGCAGGACCGTATGAGAAGCTGAAAAGTCCTTGACTTAGTGTAAGCATTGCTCTGCAACAACTAAAACATGGTTGTGTTATCAACATTCTCATCCTAAATCCAAAACATAGCACCATAACAGCTATTAGGATGAAAATTAACTCTATCCCAGCCAAAACCAGCCATTTATCTTTACAGCTACCTACCTCCTTGTGAAAAGTACATATTACAACTTTTATCACTCACACTACTGACCAGAAATATTACAAAATAATCGTGATATTAAGCAACAACTCAAAACTTATGATTGTTTGTTAACCATTGTAGTTTACCTGCATTACACCTCGCTCATTACTGAGTGTCCGAAGTTCATCTGAATGTGCCACACACATCTCATGCAAGGCTGCCAGATAACGAGATAAATCAGTTCTAGAGTGTTCTGTAGTGTCTGGAAGCTCAGGAACATTCTTTAACAAAAATTATGAGAGCAGACTTAGAATGGTGAGTACCCAGGCATGCTGGAAATTACAGTTCTACAGTTGTTTCAATACTGCAAACAAGTACTGCAATGTTTTTCTTCACAATTAAGTTTTCTTGTTCATGTTATATAATACAAATTATATATTTCCTTCTCTCCACAAGCATATATTTAACAAAGACATTTTAATTATGGTTACACATTTCACGTGGAGTGATTACTAAATAAACAGCAATTCCTATTCCTAGTAGGAGGGTTCTACTAAAAGGTCTGATGTTGCTATGCTGCCTCTAAGCTGACCAGAAAGATACTGAGAATAGAGATTCATATTACAACAGTAGATTAATCAGTTATTTTAAAAATGAAGAGTTTTCAGAGTCCTTGTATTGAATCTGTCATTTAAAGAAAAAATAGTATATCATAATATATATAAGAAGTTGCCATTTAACCAGAAAAAGGTGACATATGGCAATTGATCTAAATGACACGCTTCAAACACTCATTCTTATAGGCTATCAAAATATTCTGCTGCGTCTTCTAGGCCACTTAATGGATCAATTCAGGAAGCTAGGCACATTTCTTTCATCTTATTTTTTAAAACAAGTTCTCAATTTAAACACATACATATATATATATACACACATATATAGACACATGAGCTCCGTGCTCTTATTATAGCTACCATACACAAAACAGTAACAGATTTGAAGTAAACTGCAATTATTATTTTCTTTTAAACTACAAGATCCAAAATACATGCAGAGACACATTTGGTAATGTATAACTACAACTGAACATAATACTTTAAAAAAAAAAAAAAAAAACAACAACAATTTTTTAAATGTCTGGTCAAAACCATAAAACAAATTCTTATGTGTATTTTGTCATAAAATATAAAAGAAGGGTAGTTAAAATATAAAAGAAGGGTAGTTTTGGCCAAAAGCCCTAATCTTCAGGGTAAAGCTCAAATAGATCTCATGTATACAGCAATGCTAAATGATTTCAACCCCCCAAGACATTTGATGGTTTTAATTCTGCAATCCGCAGTTCCTAAACATGGATAAGAAGTTTTTCAGTAGCAAGCATTCAAAATTGTGTGAAAGATGATGCATTTGAGCTAGTTAAGAACTGTAAAGAATTATCATTTATGATGTTGCTATGCAAATTCCGATAGCTTCCAATAGATTAAAAAGATTTTTTTTTTAAAAAAAGAACTTACCCCAAGTTCATCTAAGAACATGATCATACGGTGTTTGTTACTCTTGATGAATGGATTTACCCCCTCCATATATGGCTCCTAGTAATTTTTAAAAGTATTTATTAGAACAAATCAATATCAATTTAGTCATATCTAAAGTGAATGCATTGTCATCAGAGAAGTGACACTACAAAACACAAATGTGTCATCTGGAGTAATTTTATTTTTTCAAGTGAATTTATAATGACTGGTGTACCAGCAGTCAAAATATGATACTTTTTTTTTTTTTTTGTATTCCAGATGTATTCTGAAATTGTTTATATAGGCACAGTGACAGAAATATTTTAGAAATTTAAAATTTCAAGATAGACATTTCTCCAATACTTAGCTTCAAAAAAAAAAACAAAAACAAAACCAAAAAAATTTTCAGAGGTGACATCTGGAAGTAAGTTCCCTCCTTCTTGTTCTTTCATTAATGCTTACATTCCAACTTGCGAGTGTCAAACAAGCAGCTTTATAATGGCAGCCTGAACTCACTATATTTCATTATGCTTACGTCAACAAATGTATTGTTCAACCAAGCTGAGGCTTGGGAACCAGAACAGACCAGTTGCTGCTGGCATTCTTTTAGTAATGCAATAGAGACTTTATTAAAAGCTGAGGCTTTTTAGTGCAACTTGTAAAACTGATTTACAAAATTATGTCAAGCAATATGAAGATGAGTACAAATAAAAGTAGTGTTTCAAAATGCTGTACCAATAGAAAAATGCCACTCTAAGGAATAAGTAGAGTAAAAGTGTGCGTGTGGGGGGTGTGTGGTGCAGATGGACAGGTTGACAGTTATTCATTTGTTTCAGAATTAAATACTCTATATCCAGCTGAATGTTTCTTCCTGATTGGTCTTAGTTTGAAAGAGAATTATTACATGATCTCAATTTGAAAGTGAATGATTACATATATTCTATAAAATACATTCTATATCAATTTTCTTTTAAGGTTTTGTACAGAGGCATACCAATATTACTGAAAGATGTCTCCCCTTTTTGACATCAAAACAGTGGAAATGCAAAAAAGTCTGCTATCATCTACTTAAGGCAGATGATACACCTTTCTTGAACAGATTCTTTCTAATCACAGATTTCTGCTTTAGCATTTCTCAGTTGTTTTTTTCATATGGATATTCCTAAAGAGAATTTACCCATTTTACCATTACATAGCTGTTTTCGTTGCAGAGGGATGGCTGCCTGCCTCTCCTCTCCTATTTTTCCAGCTCCAACACCAAAAATACTAGGGCATGGCTGCTACCATTTTGGTCACTGACAGACAGTCCACTACTTCCATTGTTGTCTTTGGAACAAATGTCTGAGTTTATCCATTCTCATAGAATGAAAATATAGTTGCATTACACTCTATAACACCTACTAGTATGGTCATTGGTTCATCAATTATTTTAACACACTATTTCTGTTGTTCATACTACCAGATTCAAAATCCTCATGGTATGCACCAAGCCATCACTCCAATTTCTAGATGATTCATTCTCAAAATGATTGATTCCTCTTCCCAATGCAGACAGACTTTATGCTACTGCTCTAGTTTAAATTAGCTCCCTGTTGAGCACCAACTGAAGAGGATTGGATGAACTGCAGGAACAAGGTCTCCTTGCTGATGAAGACACCCAGGTCACACATTAGGCTTTGTACAACCAAACAGCAATAGATTTTTGCCTGTATTAAACAGGAACATTGAAATGTATTGACAATGCAGTTCTAGGCTGTTCTGTATAGAATTATATTCACCTTAGCTCCAAACTCAACCAGATTTGCTAAATTTTGCACAGACTTGGCGACCAGTGTCAACGTTCTTGCAGCAGTAGGGGAAGGAGAATCTGACAGAAATAGAAAGCAGAGAGTTACTGGCCATTTAATTTAAAACTACCAGCAGTCACATGAAAGTTAATCTCTTCTCCAATTTGTTTTTATCATGGAATTAAATAATTTGAATGTTGTCATGGTCAAGTAAAGCTTGTTCTTTTTTTTAGTAATTATGTCCACAAAAAATAATATGCATATCTGACTTTCTGTACTAGTTGCTTACAGAACAAAGTAAGAAAGTGTTCCTCAGAAGCCTTAAGTTAACAGAAGTTCTATGAATTAAGTGGAAAGTGTTTTCACAAAAAACAAATAATAAAGCAACTCTGTTAAAAGGTGTATTATTTGTTCTTAGGATATAACAAAATAATTGATTTTACCCTTTTCCTTATTTATCCATACACACATAAGTGGGTCCTGCATTGTTATGCAAATTATATGGGAAATTACTAGTACAGGGAAAATAGACTAAAGATTGCATGCAATCCTGGTTTGTATTTGCATGAAAGCATAGCTATTTACTGTACAAATCAAATGCAAGAATATCCTGCTACTATTGCTTCTGGTTTTAAACTAAGATTAGTGTTAAGTGTAGGTTTGTTTTTTTTGTTGCTGTTTTTATAAACAGTTATAGTCAAATTTGGCTTTCTGCTTACTGGCCATTTAAGTGTTCCAAAACTAACACAATTATTACATAAACTCTAAATTTTGCAGTACTTCATAAGAATACTATATACTGTTCATTGTCTTTTTGATCTTTTGATGCTCTCTGTCTTCCTGCTCCCTACCCTACTTAGCACTGCAATTAAGTTCAAACTTTTTAGGCCTAGCTGGAGCTTAGACTGAGGCACTAATGCAACTAATCTCAGCTGTTCATAGCATCTAGTGCTAGACATCCCTTCAAAGAAGCAATTCTGGAAAACATTACTAGCCTTAGAATTGGGAACTTCAAGATGAAGATAACTGATCTAAAGAAGAGCATTATTTTTAAAAAATCAAGTTTGAAACAAAGGAATTAACTTTTTCAATATTTTTGAGAACAGCAGTTCAGATGATAGAACAGGCACGTTGATACTGAAACTGAACTCTATCTATATATGCAGATTTCGGAATATATATTTTTTTCCTTATTACAGGAAAAAGTATATTAGAAGCTTTGCCCCAAAAAAGAACCCCCCCTTTTTTTTTGAACAGCTCTAACAGCCCTACATAGAGTCTGTAAGTTTACCTTAGCGATAGTTGAGAATATTAGTTGGACTTCTGAACAGGACTAACAATTTACAGACAAGCTTTAAAGTGATAACACAAATTATTGGATAACAACTCAATTTACAGCTTAAGATACAGTGGTCTCAATGTAGTCCCCAAGTTTGAAAATACATAACTCACAAATCTGAAGATGATAAAAAATACTAAAGAAAGGATCACCATGTACCAGGCAATGGTTCTTAAATGCTTTTGTGAAAGCCTGTATGAAAATCATTACAAGGTGAAAGGAACTTTTGGACTGACTCAGGCCTCATTCAGTATAGTTTAGATAGAGGACAGAAAACGTTACGGGGTCTAAAAAACTACCTATAAAGGGGGAAAAGGAAAAGTATTCTCCCAAAAAGTGTTTCTGACACAAGTGATTTCTGATTTCTTCCTATTTCCAAATCAGCATTTTACTGGTAAAATTTAGAAAGTGTTATGGAGAGAAGGAGAAAAAACAATGGCTATTGCAAACCTAGGTTGCAATAGGTGCTCTGTAGGTTGGTATGATCTTTGCCAAATAAAGGGAAAAATCATAGAATAGAGTCAAAGAATACCCTGAGTTGGAAGGGACCCACAAGGATCATTAAGTCCAACTCCTGGCTCCACACAGGAACAACCCCAAAATCAAACTATATGTTTGAGAGCACTATATATATGTTTCTTGAACTCTGACAGGCTCGGTGCCATTGTCATTTCCCTGGGGAACCTGTTCCAGTGCCCAACCACCCTCCCAGTGAAGAACTTTTTCCTAATATCCAACCTGAACCTCCCCTGTCACAGCTTCATGCCATTCTCTCGGGTCCTATCACTGGTCACCAGAGAGAAGAGATCAGTGCCTCCCCCTCTGCTTCCCCTCGTGAGGAAGTTGTAGACCGTGATGAGGTCACCCCTCAGTTTCTTCTCTAAGCTTATCAAACCAAAGGACTTCAGCTACTCCTTATACATCTTACCCTCTAGACCCTTCACCATCTTTGTTACCCTCCTTTGGACACACTCTAATAGTTTTATACACTTCTTACACTGTGGTGCCCAAAACTGTACGTAGTACTCAAGGTGAGGCTGCACCAGTGCAGAGTAGAGTGGGATAATCACTTCCCTTGACTGGTTAGCTATACTGTGCTTAATGCACCCCAGGATACGGTTGGCCCTTTTGGCTGCCAGGGCACACTCTTCAACTTACATTTATATTCTCATATTCAACTTGCTGTCAACTAGAACCCCCAGATCACCCTCTGGAGATCAAAGGTTCTCCAGCCTCTCATCCCCAAGTCTTTATATATATCCAGGGTTGCCCCATCCCAGGTCCAGAATCCAGCACTTGCTCTTGTTAAATTCCATGTGGTTGGTGATTGCACAACCATCTAATTTGTCAAGATCTCTCTGCAAGTCCTCTCTACCCTCAAGGGAGTCAACAGCTCATCCTAATTTAGTGCTGTCTGCATACTTAGTTAGTATGCAAAAGAAAAAATCATAGAATCATAGACTCATATATATATAGAATCATAGACTCATATATATATATATGAATAGTTGGAAGGGACCCAAAAGGATCCAACTCCTGGCACCACACAGGTCTACCCAAAAATTTAGACCATGTGACTAAATGCACAGTCCAAATGCTTGTTAAACTCCAACAGGCTTGGTGCAGTGACTACTTCCCTGGGGAGCCTGTTCCAGTGTGCAACAAGCCTCTCAGTGAAGAACCTTTTCCTGATGTACAGCCTAAACCTCCCCTGCCTCAGCTTGACTCCATTCCCACAGGTCCTATCACTGGCGAATAAAGAGAATAGATTGACGCCTTGCCCTCCAGTCCCCCTCATGAGGAAGCTGTAGACTGCGATGAGGTCTCCCCTCAGCCTACTCTTTTCTAGGCTGAACAGGCCAAGTGACCTCAGCCACTCCTTGTACGTCTTCCCCCCTAGGCCCTTCACCATCTTTGTAGCCCTTCTCTGGACAGTCTCCAACAGTTTCACATCCTTTTTGTACTGTGGGGCCCAGAACTGCACACAGTACTCAAGGTGAGGCCGCACCAGCGCAGAGTAGAGCAGGACAACCACTTCCCTAAACCGACTAGCAAAAAAAAGGGTATGGATGAAGTATAATATATGCAAACTTTTTAAAACTACAGAACTCAGATATCCCAATATTTTAGTACTATGGTTTTCCCACCAGTTGTTTTAATGCCTTTCCTTTCTTCCTCTCACACAAGGAATACAGCAAAACTTAAAAACCTGAAATCCCTTCAACACAGCATTATGTCTAGAATAACAATAACACACACAGTAGTTGTTGCAGCTGTAAGACTTCAACTACATTTAAGTTAAAAAGCCCGGAGATATTTCTAAGCACTATTTTAAGATAGTGCTTAAGCCAACTGCCATGGAAGAATCCGTGCCCTGACCCTTAAAGTGTCACAGCAGCCCCATGCCAACCATGTCAGACATGGTTCTCTGATGCGTGCGAACACCCAAATCACACCTAAGAACTGTTTATGAGAATGCTATCCAATATTGGCCAGAATCCTGCCACAGACTGGTACAGCAATTTCACAATGCTGTTCTAGCAAAGGAATAGTCCCTGTCACTGTTTTATTTACTGATATAGACACACTACAAAGAAAGCATCAAAAAAACAGGTAACACTTTCTTTATGCAACACTTTAACATTTGGTTTAATGGTTCTTATCGGCTTGCCTAAGTATGGCCTTTGACAAACAAGATTACTATCGTAAGTCTGCACAACACACCCTTCTTACATACTACTATACCTCTCATATTTAAGATTCCTTACTTGAGACTGACTACTACAAAGTAGAGACTTCTCCAACTTCTAGAAGTTATTTAAGCAAAAATGTCAGACAAATTACTCAAGCATATTTTTTTAGGTTCATAAATGTATTCCAGGCTCTGCAGACCTTTTCAACTTTATAGATCTTGTTGATTTAAGAGATGTGTTTGTGGCTTTTTGCTGTTGTTTTGGTCGTGTCGTATCGTGTGTCATCCCCTCCTCTTCCCCCCCCCCCCCCTTGAATATATTACACACTGCTAAAGTAAGAGTTTAATATTATATCTTTTAAATATCAACAAAGTTTTTTGGGGGGAGACGGGGGGACTGGACATGACTTTAAAACAAGACCTTGTGAATAAACACTGTCTAACCTTTGAGAGTAAAAACCATGTGCTGGGTCCCTTAGTGAGAAAGTCAGTCAATTAATATGGATAACATAGCTTTGGACACTGTTCAAAATAATTCATATTTTGTTAAATTAGGCACTAAAGTAAGTTCATGCCTATTACTACATAAAGCATAGATTTAATCTGAAGCATAGTCACCTGAGATGATATTAAACATCCTTGGGTTCAGTATAGCAGGACAAATCAGTCGAAGAAAAACAAAGCCACTGAAATGGGAAGAAAATTGTATTTTGTTCAATAATGAAGTTAAAAAATTAACGTAAAATTATGTAGTCTTTAAGCATTTAAGTCAATGTGGAAACCTTTTTGAGACAGGTGACAAACAACCAGCCTGCACCCTCATGGAAATGTTTGTTAATTATGAATGTCTTGTTATTATTTCAACTTTTATAAAAAAATGAAATAAAAACAGGCATATTGATTTCCCAATTAAGGTGAACCTCTGAAACCACTTGGGAAAAGCTTAACTGTAAAGCCATACTGATGTCTGTGGTGTAAGACCACACTGGCTTTAAGGAGGAAAACTTGGTCTCCCAAAAGTGTTCCACTGTCTACAAGTAATTGAACCTGTAGCCACTTGCTCCCCCAAGCCAATGTAAGGAAAGCAAGAGTGCAGTCAGAACAGAACCTCTTTTTTGGCAGCAACATAGCCTTATTTCAGCTTAAACTGAGCCATATACTGATTACATTATTATCCTAGATCAGCTACTTTCTGGAAAAGCTGGAGAAAAGCGGTCAGTTTGCAGAACTAGAAACTTACTCAACAGAAACCCAAAATAACCTTTAGTTTAACATGAGAAAAATCTAACTTTCTGTTGACAACTGATAAAGTAAAAAATATCCATCTGAGGTTAACTGTGATTCTAGAAGATTGCTATAAAATGAAGTGACATATAGACCAACTAAAGCTATTTAATTAATCTCTTGTTTTGTTCAGGGTACACTACCAACAGACTGCTTTTTCACTACAGCAATACTAAAGCCTGACCACTTAAAAAAAAAAAAGGGAAGAGAACCTTGCAATATCTTGCTTATTGATAAGTACACAGTGATGGCATTGTCCACAATTACTCAGAAGTGATATGTAGTGATAGGGTTAACACACCTTCTGTCTGTCCAAGACACCTGAATTTTAATATATAGTGTTATAGAAGTTTCCTATTTCTCCAAGAACCATGGATTACAGGATGACAAAAAAGTCCTGGCTCAGTGTGAAACAAAAATATTTTCTATGGAATGTACTGGAAGCTATGAGGAAGTAAATAATTTTGAAGTCATAGAACATGCACCAATTTGTTTTTTAGATGGCCTGAAGTTGAAGACAACCCAGTACAAGAGGGACATAGAACTACTGGAGTGAGTCCAGAGGAGGGATACTAAGATGATTAGAGGACCGGAGCACCTGTCGTACGAGGACAGGCTGAAAGAACTGGCCCTGTTTAGCCCGGAAAAGAGAAGACTGAGGGGAGACCTCATTAATGTGTATCAATATCTGAGGGGAGGGTGTTGAGAGGATGGAGCTGGTCTCTTTTCAGTTGTGCCCAGAGAGAGGACAAGAGGGAACGGGCACAAACTGAAGCACAGCAGTATATTCTGGATGAATATGAGAGGGCACTTCTTTACTGTGAGGGTGACAGAGCACTAGAACAGGTTGCCCAGAGAGGTTGTGGAGTCTCCTCTGGAGAAATTCAAAACCCGCCTGGATGCCATCCTGTGCAATATGCTCTAGGTGATCCTGATTGGCAGGGGGGGTTGGACTAGATGATCTTCAGAGGTCCCTTCCAACCTTGGGCATTCTGTGATTCTGTAAACTGGGATATGACCCTAAGATGGACCTTGCAGATACAGAAGATTTGGTGCTTCTTATACCTGTCAAACTAAATTAAGAATGAGTCGATACCTACACATGGACTTTTACAATCAGACAGAAATGGCAGCACTTTTTGAATGATATAGAAGGGAAGCTACCCAGACACTTAAAAAATGCCCACCTGTTTGCACATAATATTTATTGGACCAAAACCAGTACAATAAAATATAATATTATTCACTGGAAGCTGCAAGAAACTGTACTCTAGAGACAAGTCACAAGTATCCACTTATGAAGGCTAAGGTGATGTGAAAGGGAGCCAGTATTTACAGCATCCAGCAGAGACCCCAGGACAATTCTGAATGACAGATGTATCCACTTAAGGCACATGGCAGTCTCTGGAGTTAGGGAGGAACAGAGAGACATGGTATTTGCTTTTAAGTTCTACACCCTTGGAATAGGCTAATCCCAACACCTCTGATACGAGCAGCCTCATTTTGAAGGCAATCCCCCTCCCCGCTCCATGGGATACTGAATGACATAAGTCAGTGATAAACAAGAGCCAATGATAAATCAAAGACTGTTCAATAAGAGATTAATCTCAGCAAATCATTATCAGTGACAGATGCTAGTCTACTATCAAGCTAGGCTTGAAAAAAAAAAGGTAAAGCAAACGTAGAAGAGATGCATCTCTGATACCCTTATACCTCTAGTATCATTTAGAAAGACAGTGTCAAGACCTCATCTTTGTCAAAGATTTTTGACCTGCACTGGCTGGCAACCGACCAGTGTTAAAGGAAGAACTAATTATTCAACTGGTTTATAGAATCACAGAATCACAGAATTTCTAGGTTGGAAGAGACCTCAAGATCATCGAGTCCAACCTCTAACCTAACACTAACAGTCCCCACTAAACCATATCCCTAAGCTCTACATCAAAACGTCTTTTGAAGACTTCCAGGGATGGTGACTCCACCACCTCCCTGGGCAGCCTGTTCCAATGCCTCACAACCCTTTCAGTAAAGAAGCTCTTCCTAACATCTAACCTAAAACTCCCCTGGCGCAACTTTAGCCCATTCCCCCTCGTCCTGTCACCAGGCACGTGGGAGAACAGGCCAACCCCCACCTCTCTACAGCCTCCTTTAAGGTATCTGTAGAGAGCGATAAGGTCGCCCCTGAGCCTCCTCTTCTCCAGGCTGAATAAGCCCAGCTCCTTCAGCCGCTCCTCGTAGGACTTGTTCTCCAGGCCCCTCACCAGCTTCGTCGCCCTTCTTTGGACCCGCTCAAGCACCTCCATGTCCTTCTTGTAGCGAGGGGCCCAAAACTGAACACAGTACTCGAGGTGCGGCCTCACCAGAGCCGAGTACAGGGGGACGATCACCTCCCTAGCCCTGCTGGTCACACTATTTCTGATACAAGCCAGGATGCCGTTGGCCTTCTTGGCCACCTGAGCACACTGCTGGCTCATATTCAGCCGACTGTCCACTATCACTCCCAGGTCCTTCTCCGCCTGGCAGCTCTCCAACCACTCATCTCCCAGCCTGTAGCTCTGCTTGGGATTATTACGCCCCAGGTGCAGGACCCGGCACTTGGCCTTGTTAAACTTCATGCAGTTGACCCCAGCCCATCAGTGCAGCCTATCCAGATCCTCCTGCAGAGCCTTCCTACCCTCGAGCAGATCGACACACGCACCTAACTTGGTGTCATCTGCAAACTTACTGAGGGTGCACTCAATGCCCTCGTCCAGATCATTGATGAAGATGTTAAAGAGGACCGGCCCCAGCACCGAGCCCTGGGGGACGCCACTAGTGACTGGCCTCCAACTGGACTTGACTCCATTTACCACAACTCTTTGGGCCCGGCTATCCAGCCAGTTTCTAACCCAACGAAGCGTGCGCCAGTCCAAGCCAAGAGCAGCCAGTTTCTTGAGGAGAATGCTGTGGGAAATGGTGTCAAAAGCCTTGCTGAAGTCAAGGTAGACCACATCCACAGCCTTTCCCTCGTCCACCCAGCGCGACACTTTGTCATAGAAGGAGATCAGGTTCATCAAGCAGGACCTGACTTCCATAAACCCATGCTGACTGGGCCTGATCGCCTGCTTGCCCTTCAAGTGCCGCATGATGACTCCCAAGAGAATCTGCTCCATGAGCTTCCCTGGTACTGAGGTCAAACTGACAGGCCTGTAGTTCCCCGGGTCAGCCCTCCGGCCCTTCTTGTAGATGGGCGTCACATTCGCTAGCCGCCAGTCAGCTGGGACCTCCCCCAATAGCCAGGACTGCTGACAAATGATGGATAGTGGCTTGGCCAGCTCCTCTGCCAGTTCTCTCAGTACCCTTGGGTGGATCCCATCCGGCCCCATCGACTTGTGCACATCCAAGTGCCGTAGCAGGTCACCAACCAGTTCTTCGTGGATGGTGAGGGCCACATCCTGCTCCCCATCCCCTTCCACCAGAAGGGGATCAGAAGGGGATCCCCATCCCCTTCCACCAGAAGGGGATCTATGAATACAGACTGGAGTTTTTGTACTCATTGCCAGTTCAGAGAAGGCAGGTTGAGTAGCCTGCAACATGTTTATACAAGTTCTAGAATGTTTCAACATGACTGGACTGGAGCAGAGAAGTGGAACAAAACTTAGGCACCATAGAATTACATATTTGCAGAAATGAACAATTGATTCTGAGTGATAAGCACTCACAATCTTCACTGATTCAGAGAGCTATATATATTACAATGCAGACAGTACTTCAGTGAAATCTAATGACAGTTCAATCATCTTTCTGAGAAGATACTAGTTTCTTTATGTTGGGTCTGCATTTTAAAGGATATTCATCTTAACGTGTAAGAT
Source organism: Oxyura jamaicensis (assembly GCF_011077185.1). NCBI lineage: Eukaryota > Metazoa > Chordata > Aves > Anseriformes > Anatidae > Oxyura > Oxyura jamaicensis. The sequence goes on along the minus strand of NC_048925.1, from coordinate 102,169 downwards.
GCACTAAACAGGAGTTCCTGGAAAAGGCATGATTCTCCCAGATGGCATATGACAGGAACATCAACTTCAGAGGCCACTGCTCTCTAGAGGTATCACAAAGGTTAACTATCACTTTGAGATAAGTTTTTCACTTTCCCAACATGAAAAAGGAAATCAATATTTTAGATTAGTTTGTAAAATCATAAAATGTAAAAGTAAGTTCTAAGTTAAAGCTATTAAGTAAAGCTATACTCTATACTATACTTCTAGCAAATGTTCTAGTAGCATGACAAAATCTAGCACGCTCTCAAACCTTAATTGGGATATCATGCCCCAGCACCATTATGATCTTAAATAATGTTGTAACCCATGTAAGTGCTATAAAGAATTGGCACTGAAAGAAAAACATATAAACACACTGGTGTGTGAAAATAATGAGACATTAAAAGATTATTTTCAACTTAGAACAAAATGACAAGTAACGTACCTAACAACTCTTGTTCTCATTGTGGTATTAGCTGGCCACTTGTTTTGAACAGACTTCTGCAAACATCCATAAATATATCTCAATGTCCTGTAAAAATAATAGCCAGTTACTCATTCCATTAAAAAACTTCGCAATTAAAAAGGCTGTTCAGAAACTGTATCTAGTCCAATCTCCTGCTTAATGCAGAATTATTATCAATGATAGATTTATTATTCAGATTGTTGTGGTTTAACCCGGCAAGCAGCTAAGCACCACACAGCCGTTCACCCTCCACCCCACCTCCCAGTGGGATGGGGGAGAGAATCAGGAGAGAAAAAAAAGTAAACACTTGTGGGTTGAGATAAAGACAGCTTAATGGGACAGAAAAGGAAGAGAAATAATAATAATGATTATTATAATAATGACAATAATCATGTAGAAAGCAAGTGATGCACAATGCAATTCCTTACCACCTGCTGACCGATACCCATCCCATCCCCTAGCACCAGTCGCCCTCCCCGGCCAGCCACCCCATATCAATTGTTCAGCATGACATCATATAGTATGGAATATCACTTCGGACAGTTTGGGTCAGCCGTCCTGGTTCTGTCCCCTACCAACTTCTTGTGCACCTCCAGCCTCCTTGCTGGCAGGGCAGTATGAGGAGCTGAAAAGTCCGTGACTCTGTGTAAGCACTGCTTTGCAACAACTAAAACATCAGCGTGTTATCAGCATTATTATCATCCTAAATCCAAATCACAGCACTATACCAGATATTAGGACTAAAATTAATTCCATCCTAGCCAAAACCAGGACACAGACATAAGCTTTACATTAATTTAACATCTGCTATGACAGTCCATATACAAATGGCAGAGTGCTTGACTAATACACAATTCTGTTTGTGCAAGTCAGATTCTGATTATTCATATGTGGATTAAAATGTTTTATAATAATTTTGTTGCTTTTTTGGCTTTGTTTTTTTTTTTCAACTTTTTCACTGAATGAATAATGATTTGTTTCCATAAATATATTTTAAGTGTTTAAAAGTAGTTAAGCAATAGTTTTCCCCTTTAAAAAAGTACAACTTTTAATGCTTAATCTTTTCTTCATCAACACAAAAGAAACTTCTGTGCTACTCTGCTATTCTGTGGTGGGTTGATCCTAGCCACCAGCTAATCACTTGCTCACACCCCTGTGCAGGATGGGGGAGAGAATAAGAAGGGCAAAAGGGAGAAAAATTCATAGGTCAAGATAAAACCAGTTTAACAGGTGAAGCAAAAGCTGTGCATGCAAGCAAAGAAAAATCAGGAATTCATTCACTAGTTCCACTCTGCAGGCAGATGTCCACCTACATTCTGGAAAGCAAGGCCTCGGCAAAAAAAAAGTTACTTGGGAAGACAAATGGGAAACTTCGTGCCCCTCCTCCAGTACCGTGCTAACAGATCCACGTACTTCTTGATCAGCTGACATAGTAAGGTCAAACTTGACAAGTTCATGTTTCCTGAATGTGATGGACCAGAACTTACAATAACTCAGCACTTACAATAACTCTTAATTCACTCATTAACTATTAAACAAATGTTATTGCTCATGGTGATGAGATGCTTTTAAACTATCCAAGTAGCTAGGACCTGGGCAGCCTAATAAGCTATTAGCAGGCATAGTCAACGTGAGTTCATCAAGGGAAAGTTCTGCCTTAGTAATTTGATCTCCTTCTATGATAAGGTCACGCGCTTGGTGGATGAAGGGAAGGTGGTGGATGTAATCTTTCTAGACTTTAGTAAGGCATTTTGTACCATCCCTCAGCATCCTTCTGGACAAATTGTCCCATTTGTGAGATAAACAGGTTCACCCTATGCAGGATGAAGAACTGGTTCAATGGTAGACCTCAGAGGATTGTAGTGAATGGGACTACATCTGGCTGGCAACCAGTCACTAGCGGTGTTCCCAGGGTTCAATTCACTGAACATGAGTCAGCAGTGTGCCCTGGCAGCCCAGAGGAAAACCACATTTTGGGATGCATTAAACACAGCATAACCAGCTGGTCAAGAAAATAAAGTCTTCCGCTATATTTAGAGTTGGTGCAGCCCCATCTTGTGTGCAGTTCTGGTCTCCACAATATAAAAAGGATGTTAAGATGATTGAAAGCATCTGGAGGGCAACAAAGCTGGTAAAAGGACTGGAAGGCATGCCCTATGACAAGAGGCTGATGACATTTGGGTTGTCTAATCGGAGTAAAGGAGGCTAAGAGGTGACCTCATTGCTCTCTACAACTTCCTGAGGAGGGGAAATGGAGAGGGAGGGAGGTGCTGGCCTCTTATCCCTGGTAAACACTGATAGGACGCAAGGGAATGGCACAAAGCTGCACCAGGGTAGGTTCAGGCTGGACATTAGGAAAATTTCTTTACTGTGAGGGTGGTCAAACACTGGAACAGGCTTCCTAGTGAGGTGGTTGATAACCCCATGCCTGTCAGTGTTCAAGAGGCATTTGGATAATGCCCTCAATTATATACTTTAACTTTTGTTTAGCCCTGAAGTGGTTAGGCATTTGAACTCGATGATCTTTGTAGGTCCCTTCCAGCTAAACTATTCTATGTGTCTGAAGATATGTTTTGTTGTTGTTGTTTGGCTTGTTCAGCCATTTGGGCTGTTGAATTGAGTTTGTTGGGGGGAGGAGAGAGATAAAGAACCAAACACTTGATCACTCAATCAAGACATAATGTCCTAGTCTATATGGTACTGTAACTCCAAAAGGAGTTTTCAAATACAATCCAGTTTATTCTTCAGCTCATTTTACAAAATTCACAGAAATTAGGAAATTGTTTCTTATGTTGAGGTATTTTTCTTATGTTGAGGTATTTTTAACCATGGAAGTAGACAGTGACAGTCAAGGTATCTTGATTTGATGAACAGGGAAAAAAAAGTTGCTTTATTGATGATTGCCCTCATAACAAGATGCTGGCAATAGCTGTTCAACATGCAAAATTCAATTAGTCATTATTTTATGCGATGTGGTAAAGTCTAATTTTTTTATGCAGAAAATGGCATGTGCACATTGCATATAAATAAAATTTGAAATTAGATTTTAGTAATACTGAAAGAGAAATTCAAGTCACTTTACAAACCTGAAAAATAAAAACATTCATGGGAAGATTCAAAGATTGATCAAGCATGCACTAGTTGGATAAAGAAAAGCAAACGAAAATGTCTTTCTATTGTTTTGTTTAAATGTTTTCACGATCTTTTTACAGTTTCACATATCTTTGAACACAACTTTATCCACTTGTAATAGGGCAAAGATCTCATCACGTGTCTTATGGATTACATTTGCACACATAGCTAACAGTATATATATATATATATAAAGTGAGAAAATGCTTTCAGTATAGTTTTGTTCCTTGCTTAATTACTTAGTTCTTTATTTTCAGGTTCATATTTTATATATGAATGATTCATCTGTGTTGATATTAACGTTGCCCTTCTTTATTACAGTGTAACTTTCAATAACTGCAAAAATAAGTTTGAACAACAGAAAAATAAATTGAATTAGCTTGCATCTGTCACTGTTTCTCTCCTGATCTTTCAAAATTCAATTTCACTCTGATTCTGGCAATTAAAATGCAAGCTCCTTCTGTAGAGGAGTGCTACTGACTGAGTAACATGATTTAACATGAAAGCTCAGTGATTTTGAAGTGTAAATTGCATAATCCATGCTACAAAACTTTTATATTTCCCCACTCCTGTCCAAAAAAGAAATTGCTTTGCATAATTTGAAGCATCTCCCATTCCTTTTCCCTAGTTTACTCAAGGACTTTGGAAATTATTGCCAATAAAATAGCAATTGTCAGCCTGGTTGGAAAGCTGGAAATGTCTATGCATTAACTGAATGTTGAAAAGGTAGTCTACTCATTTGGCATTTTCAACATCTGATTGAAAATGTCCTGCAGAGTTTAGGATTAATAGATTATGAATACAGTCTGTTAATTTTCATGACTTCAATGTATTACTAAATTGTCATTGCTGCAAACAAGATTATGAAGTTTAACACTTGATTTTTATTAAAAAATTGTGAAGCTTAGTGTGATTACATGGAAAAGCAAATTCTCATGCAGAGGAAAAACTAACCAATTTAACATTTAAATCTTATTTTTCTTATTTGAACAGTATTGATGAGATCATTGAACATTATAGGAAAGAACAAATTGTTGAAGGATATTACCTTAAAGATCCTGTTCCAATGCAGGTAAAATTTCATCTCTGAGCATTTGTTGTTGAAGACATTGACTTAATCATCACCAAATATTTATAATAACTGAATCACAGGAGAAGTATTGATGATAAACAGCATCATATTCACCTGAATTTTTGTTTTGAGCTTGTGTGCTCATTTCATTTTAACCTATGTATTCACTCATCTAAGGTTGGCTTATAGTCAATAGAACATAATGGTAAGCTTGGTCTGTGCTCTGAGGTGTAAATAGCTCTGGTTCCTGTTTATACCATTCTGTGCCTTAATCCCATGTTGGGCTGTGTCTGACATCTTTCTTCCTCCAGAGAAACCTATATGCACAGAAAGCTGGGATTGCAGGGCATGTTCTGGAACACTTGTGTTGTATCCATTGCATTAATAAAAGGGCATTTCTTGTATTATCCCTTTGCTCACTAATCTGAGCATACCAAATATGCTTTTCATCTCTTCATACCATTCTTGTAGTTGCCCTGATAACACAAAATCTAGTGCAAGTTCATGTTTCCTGAATGTGATGGACCAGAACAGCTCAGAATGCCATGTCATCAAAGATGCCTTTTTCTGTGGGAATACTTACCAGATATATCCTAGAATATTAGGTGTCTTTATTATAGCCACATTATATTATATTGTTTTATACTATCAGCTAGCAATTTACTTTAAAACATTAGTAACTACATATGCTGTTTTGCGCATTATTTCCTTCATAGTTGTAGAGGTTATCTTGAGTTCATGAAAATTTGGATATTGTTTCAATTTTTAGTCCTGTTCTTCCTGTTACTAAAGTGTTTTTCATCTTGTCTTTGTTATTCAAAACCATAATTCTTATAGGCATATGGGGGGAGCAGAGAGAAAAGAGTATTTAGTATGGGGCCAGTGCATGTATCACTTCATCTCAATATAGTTCTCAGTGCTTAACAGTCTTACTTTTCATGTTTTCTTACAGCTAAAGATCTTTTGTTGATCAGCTGACGTAGTAAGGTCAAACTTGGCTTGGCTTTTGGCTGTTCTAACTTGATATTTACATTTCCAGATTTTAGCTTTCTATATGAATTTATCCTGTCTTTCTGCTTTCTCCTATTGTTTTCTGTTAGAATGTTACTCATTTAGGACATGAGTGCAAATAAGGTTAGTGAGGGACTGCACAACTTCTTGTATAAATCGCTGTTCTAATTTAGATCTGCACCATTCTTGTTGCTTCAGAGTTTATCCTTAATTACTCATTCCCAAAAGTTTTAATAGAAGACAGCCAGAAGCTCGATAACCTTTAAAGACTTATGTAAATTTTATATAAATCACTGTGAAAGGTGATGCTTTCTATTTAATGTTAAATAAATACAGATGCTACTTTGTAAACATCGGTCTGTATTTTATAAGAAAAATAAGGTTTATTCTGGTCTAATCATTCCACAAGAAATAGTCATATTACATTTTCTATTTGAATTTATTCTATTTGAATTTATTTATAAAGGTATTGTATTAAATTACATTGGTTTGTTAAAACGTAAGAGAACAATAATAAAAGATTGGTAGTGTTCAATAATATTTTTGGTTGCAGCTTCATAGTGTTTAAATGTTTCACAGTTGATTCCTGAGCTTTAAACAAACAGACAAAAAAACAACTGCTGATTTCTCCCTTATTTACCAGCATCAAGAACAAGTGCTTAATAATACGGTGGATGGAAAAGAAATCTACAATACAATTCGTCGCAAAACAAAGGATGCTTTTTATAAAAATATTGTCAAAAAAGGTTATCTTCTAAAAAAAAGTGAGTTCTGTTGCTTCTATAAAATGTTTCTCTTAAAAAAAAAAAAGCACATTTGGATGCATGCTTTGTGTAGCACTGGTACCTAGTGGAGGCAAAACTGAAGTGAGCAAAAGGTTATAGAAAGCCTTTAAAAGGTATAAGGTTCTTTTTCCTTAAATTCATCAATAGAAATGCATAATACATAAAATGACACTTAATATAAAGTTGATTGGCAGTTCTTGCTGAAAAAACATCAGAGAGAAGCACAAAAACTAAGTGCCTTTCATCAAAGGTAATATTCAAACTCATTAAATGAAGTATACTTTTATAAAATGTATTCATACTTAGTATGCAATTCATTTAAACTTAAGCTGATGGCATGAGTTAGAGAGCTAGATTAATGTAAACCAGTACGTTCATTGGAGACCAGAGCTGGTTTAATTTTGTTATTCCAAGTTAGGTAATATGTGTATTCTGGGTAGTTCTGTATAGACAGAACTTAGTAGTAGTAGTTCTGTATAGACAGAACTATTAAAGTTCTGTCTAACACTGACACAGTCAGCATAATGTACAGTAATTGGATTAAAAGCTGCCTGACCCATCCCAAGATATCCTTGAAGAATTGCCATTGAATAAGGTTTTGGAGTTCCAAGGAAGCAAGTCCCTTACCAAGTATCATGGTTTTAGTTTGTTTGTTTGTTTCCGCTAAAGCTGATTTTAACGATCAGCAATAAAACAAACATTTAAAAAAATAAACATAAAAAATAATAATAATGTTTCTAGAAATGACGAAGACCATAACTAAAACAATAAGTTCCAGATAATGCTCTGGATAGCGAGCAAAAGTGAGAAAGAAGGCAAGTGCTTAGATATAGTCAAATATAAAAGATGCATTCAAAGGAAATAAAAACTAGATCCTCTGAATAAAGCAAGGAAAGCACCTCTTCTCTTGAGAGTGTTAATTCTGAGATAAGATGTAGAGGGCTGTGGTAGAGTTGAGGAATTAGCTGAGAATAAACTTTTTAAAAATAAATAAATAAAATTTTAGCTAAAAGGGATACTGAGATACTTTAAATGTGCAAGCAGGAGTACTAAATAGGTATGGAGAGAGACACGTACCTGCATATAGAACAAAAATTTAATAAAAATCACTCTTCCATCTAGTAGAGTATGACTAGATGTTAAAGTAGGTTTTCCAAAACTGTGAGTACTAGTGCTTGTTTATGAAGGTATGTGGTAGATCTATGATGATCAAGTTGAAAATTACTACTGATTGCTTTTCTAAAAGGTACTGTGTCTTATGTTTTTATGTTTTTCTCTGAAACGTGGAACTGGCCAAATTCTTGGATATAGGTGTGTTTGGGTTCAGGTTTGGTTCTTATTCAAGTATGTGTATATTATGTTCCTATTTCTATTCTGTAGCGATACGGTTTTAAGATATCGTGATGCAATTTGTTATGCTGATCAGTTGATAAGAGTTTAGGAATAATTTTCTCATGTCAGGAGAAATCTGTTTCTTAATTTAAAATAGCTTTATTAATTTGGATTGTTTACAGCATCACACATTATTTGCGAACTGCATAGACAGTCTTCTCATTGATATGAATGGAGTTGTCTGGGCAGCTCGTGCACTTGCTTAATCCTGTTGAGATTAATTAAAATGTTTAGAGAACCATCTACAATTGTACCTGAACATGTGAAGAGGGTCTGTTTTTAGCTAGATGTTGCAGAAAATTGAATATGCATACTGATATTATTGCTTAAGCATGGGTAACTGTATGTTGTTTTTCTGTTTGTATTTTGACAAAAATCTTACTGCCCTCTTTTTTCTTCATTTACAAAATTTATGTTTTCTTTAAAACAATATTGTAACTTCCTACTTGCTTTTCTACAGGTAAGGGGAAGAGATGGAAAAACTTGTACTTCATATTGGAGGGAAATGATGCCCATCTTATTTATTTTGAAAGTGAAAAACGAGCCACAAAACCTAAAGGATTAATAGACCTTAGTGTGTGTTCCATCTATGGAGTACATGACAGTTTATTTGGCAGGTACGACACTGATTTTTTAATTCTTGTACATGCAGCAGGGCAGTTAACTGCTAGTTTGAGGTATGTACGGTACATGGACAATATGTCAGTAATGAACAAGGTGGGTTTTTTTGTTGTTGTTGTTTATTTGTTGTTGTTGTTGTTGTTGTTTTCTGATTGTGAAATGTAAGCATTGTGACTTAGTTTATATTGTGTTTTATTCCGTAGTTGGTGTAGATTGCAAGAGTGTATGTAGACAGATTTAACTGATTAATGGTAACTCGTTAAGCCATGGCAACTTGATTGCTAGCAACTGTTCATAAACAAATTGTAGTAACAAATTTTAGAACTTAGTCTTAAGATTGTCTTGTGTGTAATAATGATTTGGGCTCTTGCATTGTCATTTTTCAATATTGCGTATTAATTGTTCCCCATTTTGTATTACAGGCATTAAAAAGATTATGAAGCAACTCTATTGAGGGTTTTAATCCTATTGAACCAAAAATTGACAAGATCAAGAATTTTGTCAGTTCCAAAAGATCTGCATTATTTTGTTGCTAGGTATTGGAAAGCTAAATTGGGGGGTTGAAACTACTCTATGTTCAATGCTCCTTACAGTCAAACAGCAGAAATGTATTAGTTCAGTGTGAACTTTGATTTGGCAGATATCAAGAAATGGAGGCATTTGTCAATACTACAAAGATTAATAAACCTTATGGGTTTTGTTCCTTTATTAAGGCCAAACTGTTTTCAGATAGTAGTTCAGCACTTCAGTGAAGAGCATTACATCTTTTACTTTGCAGGAGAAACTCCAGAACAAACACAGGTGAGAGTTTTTGTTGATAAATATAATTTTAAAAGCATTTTTTTTTTGTCTTGTAATGTTTAATATTACCCTTCTGTAATAGAAAGCATGCGTACCACAGATGTTGGCTATGTCTACATTAACAAATATTACCATGCAATAGAAGCAGATCTGGAAATTGTTGGTGCTGAGAATGTAGCTTTAGGGATTTTACTTTGGACAAGTTTTAGTCTGGTCTCATGTACCGAACTCTCATTAGTTTCCCTACAATATATCTGGATAATATCTTTTGGAGTAGTTCAGTCCAAAAAAAAAAATGTTTGCTCTCCAAGAATCTTCTATGTTATGAACCAAAGCATGGTAAGTGGGGAGTTTTCCTTCAAGAGTGCTTCTTGATGTGAACAAAAATGGTGATGCAGGTATGTCCAATGATCAAAATTTGTTGAGCATTTTACAGTTATTTGTCCTGACCATAAATTGGTGGTTGTTTATATTCTTGGGCACTGATTTTGCATGAAAAGTAAGATTTATTTATTTTTTAATTAGTATCATTTAGTTATTAGCTCTCTAGCAATTAATGTTTGCAGATTAAAAATTGTAGGAGTGGAGCCTAATTCTCTAAAAGTTACCCACCAACAGAAGAATGTATGTAAGATGTGATAATGTTCTTAATCATTAAGTTGTTTTGGTATTCCATGGCTCTGAAATAAACCTGTGTTAGAAGTTAACCTTTGCATTTGATTTTATTTAAGAACGTACAGTAGGCAGAATATTCTGTCCTGTTTTCTGAACGTTCAGTATAATCTGCTTTTGGGTTAGACTTGCTTAACATTTAAGCTGTTCACTGCATTTATACAGAATACTGGGATTTCATTTATAAAATTATTCTTGTTAAGGCAAGTCAAATGTTTTACAGATGCTTCTGATTTCAGAAGTTTCAGTTGTCTGTACCTTGTAAAATTTCATGGAAGAATAGTTTTGTTGGTATATTAAGGAAAACTTGCTAGTTTTCATATAATGTGGTAAATATCAAAGCAGCTGTCCAATGGATTGCATGATGTCTTTGATGTTTGTACAAAACATTAGTGAATGTAATGTGAAGTGTAGCCTCATATACTAGCGTCACTGTACATGACATGGTGCATTAGTCATACTAGTGTAAACTTTGGAATTTAAGGGGATAAGTTTTCTTGTTAGGAGGGGGAATAAAGAGGAGTATATATCTAGGAAATATTTATATTAATTTAGAGTATTTAGGAGGTTCTGTGGGTCTTCAATTGCTTTTCCTTATTTGGATAAGGAAACAAGCTACAAAAAAATGCGTAGTTGAGAGTTCTTCCTTTTGTGGAAGGTTCTGAAAGCTAAAACTTCACTCACAAAGTGATTTACCTGAGAATAGCTCCAATATAGAATGTACCTGTATTTTTAAAATGTGGAAGGTAATGTAAAGGATAAGACTGAAAATGTCTTTTTTTTTTTTTTTTCTTTAATGACATTATTAAATTGTACTTTGAGTAGGCAGCAGATCTTTGAACTACTACACCTTTATGAATGTTACTCAAAGCCTAAATTTTGTGCTTTGGAAAAACTTACAAAATTTGGGGGTGGGGGATGAAAACATAAAAATGAGGCTATAGCATATCTTCTACCTTACAAAATATCCACTCTGCTCTCTGCATTTGTGAGCGGAGAGAATGGGGGTGTAGGTTATAATTTTCACTGTTTCTCTGTTAATGCTGCTTTGGTTTTTGTTTGAAGCATATGCAGTAAAATATGACTGTGATACAGAAATCGACGAGAGAATGATCAGAACAGTTTGACTTGTCAACTGTTATTTTCTCAGAAGCACCCAAGTCTTGCTTCATTTTATATACTGATTTTAATTTAATGTGATATCACTAATTTTGAATATTGGTAAAGGTCACACTGTATATCCATTAGCAATGCTTGATATTTCTAAAAGAGAATCAGTTTTGTAAATACTTTCTTTAGTTTTGCTGAATAAAGATGAATTTCGCTTTAATATTCAAATTTTCATAATTTGAACTACATACGAGTTGTTTTTTTTTCAATCTAAAGAAAACTTCAGATACTTCAATATATTTTTATTTTTTAGACATGTCTGTTCTAGTGCAAGAAGGTGAGTCTGACTTCTTGTTACGCTGTTCTGTGCCTTTCTCTCTTAGGACTGGATGAAGGCTCTGCAGATGTTTTGCAGTTTAAGAAAAAACAATCCAGGGAAATCCAATAAACGTCTACGTCAGGTGAAGCTACATAAATAATGGGGGGGGGGGGAATTGTCTCTTTGTTATAAAATGATGCTGATCTCAGAACTTTACTTTCAACAATAGCAAATCCTGCGCGTACGTACTTTCTTGGAGTTATGCAGTGCCTTTGTTAAACCAACCGGAGTGAATTCCTCTTTGTTAACATAGAATGGCTTGGGTTGGAAGGGACCTTAAAGATCATCTAGTTCCAATCCCCCTGCCACGGGCAGGGATGCCACCCACTAGATCAGATTGCCCAGGGACTCATCCAACCTGGTCTTGAACACCTCCAAGGATGGGGCATCCACTACTTCTCTGGGCAACGTGAAGTGAAGAATTTCCTCCTAACCTCTAATCTAAATCTCCCCTCTTTTAGTTTAAAGCCATTCCCCCTTGTCCTGGCATTGTCTGCATGAGCAAAAAGTTGTTTTCCTTCTTTTTTATGAGCCCCCTTTAGGTATTGAAAAGCTGCAATAAGGTCACCCCAGAGCCTTCTCTTCTTCAGGCTGAACAGCCCCAGCTCTCTCAGCCTTTCTTCAAAGGAGAGGCGCACCAGCCCAGTGGCGTGCTATCAACACAAATCTAAAACACAGCACCATATCAGCTGCTTTGAAGATAATTAACTCCATCCCAGCCAGAGCCAGCACAATCTCCACCACTTATTCCATACATTTGCATCATGCTCAGGTCCCACACTATCCACAATACACCCTCATTAATTACCACCCCCTTCCTGTCCTTTGACATATACACAGATATCATTCCCTTTGTCTATGGGTGGCCTCATTGAAGTGTTTATAAAAAGGACATTGAGTTCATTTAGTCTGTGACTTTGACTCATCTGTTATGGTGGTCACTCAGGACAGGAGAGGCAATGTGTTGCGTCGAGTTATTGGGCACCAAAGCCTGCTCATGTTGGGTTGCTGCTGCACTTGCCTGGCTTCTTCCAAGGCTCATCCTCCATTAGTTTGGGTGGTTCCTGTTACAGTACTTCCTATAACATACAACTCAAATCATGGATTACAGCAGTTTAAATGTATATCCATTACAATCTCCACCCCTTGTCCTTTTGGACTATGCTACAGAGTTTAACACTGCAATGAGCTCCATCCCTTGCCCCTGCTCCAGCATGGATCCTCTGTGGGCTACGGTCCCTTTTGGGGGTCTACCTGCTCTGGCATGGGCTTATGCACAGGCCACAGTCCCTTCACAGGTGTACCCGCTCCAGCGTGGATTTATCCAGTTACTTTGACTTCAGTTCATACACGTATGGTACAGGTGCACTCGACGTTGTTCAGGCCTTGATAGTCCATTGTTAGCCTCCACTCTCCATCCGACCTTCATGCTGGACATATGGGACTACTAAAGGGTGAGCGAGTCTTGCTGAGCACTCCTGGGCTCCCCAGTCAATGAATCAGCTCATGGATGGGAACCAGGCAATCTCGGTGCATTATTGCCACTGATTCACTGTCATAGTAACAATTGGCACCTGCTGTTCTTTGACATGCAGCAACCTCACAACAGAAGAGTTTGGAAAAGGTAGACAGCTGTACAGCTGGGTAGAGCTCTTCTCTGCACCCAGGGCAACCACACCAAAAGCCTGCCAGTACCCTTCTGGGTCCCTGAATTACCCTCAGTAACCTCTCTCCCAAGTTATCCTATCCTATAGGAAGGATGCACAGGGCCTCCAGGCCAGTCACAGTGGAGTGCTTTTGCCACTCATTCCCAGTTAGGCTCACTTTGGCCTCCAATACAGTTAGCTGCTGGGATTCCCCTGTCACTTCAGAAATACAGATGGGTTCTGCCCCTTTATAGCTTGATGGCATTACGGTACACTGTGCACCAGTGTCCACTAGAGCCTTATACTCCTGTGGGTCTGATGTGTGAGGCCATTGAATCCGCACAGACTAATAAACCTGGTTGTCCCTTTCCTCCAACCCATCTGCTCTGGAGAACTGCCCAGTAGAAACTGGAACAGTAATTATCCTGGAAGAACACCCTTTTGTGATTTTTTCCTTGCAACTCACATACCCGTGCTTCTAGTGTCAAGGTAGATTTACCATCCCACTTCCTCTCCTCATTTCCTCCCCGTGGTCACACCTAAAACCACAGGGTGGCATGTGGTGTGCACCCACGATACCCTTTCCCTTGAGCAAAAAAGGCTGATTTCTTTTTTGCTATGATACAGGCCCATAGGGAGGAAGAAAGATTCTCTTCTAAATGCCAGAGTTGGCTGGCCACTACATCCACTGTTGGTGCCTCTGTGTCTCATTATCACCAGAGTACTTGCGTACGATGATGGTGCACTCTGTACAATCTTCTGCTACATGGACCGTGTGCTCTGGACTTCATCTGGGTCTTTGGATACCTGATAATTGTCCAGGTTGCTATAGATCGCCTCCACCATAGCTAATTCACTCAGGTACTGGATACTTCTCTCCATAGTTGTCCACTTGCCTGGGTGACATACAACATCTTCCTTGAAGGGATACCTTTCCTTCATGCCTGACAGGAGTCGCCTATAGAGGCTGAGGGCTTGTGCCTCTTTTCCAATCACTTTGTCAATGGCCCTTTCCCTAGAGAGGGATCCCAGCTGCTTGGCTTCCCCGTGTTCTAATTCCTGGCTACTGGCCCCGTTATCCCAGCACTGGAGCAGCCAGGTGACTCACCTGGACAACGGCTGAAATCTTTTCGCGTATCTCGCAGCAGTTTCTGACTCATAGAATCATAGAATGGCTTGGGTTGGAAGGGACCTTAAAGATCATCTAGTTCCAACCCTCCTGCTCTGGGCAGGGTTGCCAACCACTAGAGCATGCTGCCCAGAGCCGCATCCAGCCTGGCCTTGAATGTCTCCAGGGATGAGGCATCCACAACCTCTCTGGGCAACCTGTTCCAGTGCCTCACCACCCTCTGAGTGAAGAATTTCCTCCTAACCTCTAATCTAAATCTCCCCTCTTTTAGTTTAAAGCCCTTCCCCCTTGTCCTATCATTATCTGACCAGGTAAAAAGTTGTTCTCCATCTTTTATATGAGCCCCCTTTAAGTACTGAAAGGCTGCAATGACGTCTCCCCGGAGCCTTCTCTTCTTCAGGCTGAACAGCCCCAGTTCTCTCAGCCTTTCTTCATAGCAGAGGTGCTCCAGCCCTTTGATCATCTTTGTGGCCCTCCTCTGGACCCTCTCTAACAGGTCCACATCCTAGTGCTGGGGGTCCCAGACCCGGACACAGTATTCCAAGCGGGACCTCACAAGGGCAGAGTAGAGGGGGACAATCGCCTCCCTCAACCAGCTGGCCATGCCTCTGTTGATGCAGCCCAGGATGCAGTTGGCCTTCTGGGCTGCAAGCGTGCACTGCTGGCTCATGTCAAGCTTTTTGTCCACCACAACTCCCAAGTCCTTCTCTGCAGGGCTGCTCTCAATGTGTTCTTCTCCCAGTCTGTACTCACGTCCGGGTTTCCCCCGACCCAGGTACAGCACCTTGCACTTGGCCTTGTTGAACCTCATTAGGTTCATGTGGACCCACTTCTCAAGCTTGTCCAGGTCCCTTTGGATGGCATCCCTTCCTTCTGTTGTATCTCACTCCATCATAGAAGACCACCAGATTGGTAAGGCATGATTTGCCCTTGGTGAAGCCATGCTGGCTGTCTCGGATCACCTCCTTGTCCTGCACGTGCCTTGACATTGCTTCCAGGAGGATCTGTTCCATGATCTTTCCAGGCATGGAGGTGAGGCTCACCAGTCTGTAGTTCCCTGGGTCTTCCTTTCTACCCTTTTCCAAAATGGGAGTGATGTTTCCCTTTTTCCAGTCACCAGGGACTTTGCCTGACTGCCAGGACTTTTCAAATATGATGGAGAGAGGCTTGTCAACTACATCAGCCAGTTCCCTCAGGACCCTGGGATGCATGTCATCGGGCCCCACAGATTTGTACCTGTTCAGACTCATCAGGTGGTCTTGAACCTGCTCTTTGCTTTCATTGGGAGGGACTTTGCTCCCCCAACCCTCACCTAGAGGTTCAGGGATTCAAGAGATGTGGGAAGCCTGACTGGCAGTGAAGACTGAAGCAAAGGACTCGTTTATGATTTCTGTCTCATCCCCTTCCTGTTCTTGCAGTTGCTCTGCTGCAGTGCAGGCTGTCTCTTCTGATTCTTCATCCTGCTCCCTCTCAGAAGGAGCTTTTTCCTCCCCTGCTAACTGAGTTAACCTCCACTTCCATTGTTTCTTCCATTGTTTCTTCTAGACTATAGGAGCAACTGTTATAGTTGAGGGTTAAATCACTGGCTTAGCCAGTATGCATTTATAAGTCTTCAGATCCAGAGACCCTCTCGAGCCCTTCAAGCAAGTGCCAGAAGATCAGTAGGGGTAGGCCAGGTCCCAGCACAATGCCAAAAAATTGTGCCTCTGATATATAGGCATCCTTTCTTCAAGCATTCTGTCACTTCAACAAGATTCCATGCCTCTTGAGGTTTCAAGGTTTCAAGCCCTATGCCATTGGGGGGGGGGGGGTATTCTTCAGAAAGGGAAGCAGATGCTACGTGAATTAGTTTGTTTGCACGTTCTCCAAAGTATAAAGGAAAATAAGTCTCCAGTGTTTCACAGAGTGGTTTAAGTTGGAAGGGACCTATGGACGTCATTTGGTCCGTGTCTGCTAAACAGTGCTAAGTTTATGTCGTAATCTGTTTTCTAAGGGACTTTAAGGAAACTTTATTCTGAATTGTTATATGAAGATCTTTTCAATGTTTCTTGAACTGTCCTTTGAAACGTCTGTTACTAAATATTTGAATTTAAATGGAATGTTGACCCTTTCAAGTGTGATATTTCCTGTATTTGTCTAATTTGACTTGAGCTGATATTAGTAGATGTCAGATTAATCTATGAACTGTATGCAATTCAGAAGTTTGTAAAATAAAAGACTGCTTAAAACATTTAATGTAAGTGATTTCAGAGATTGCTTTTCATTTTCTGGAAATTTTCTGGAAATTGTTTGTTTGTTTATTTGTTTGTTTTATTTATTTAGAAATAATTTTTGTGTATTTTCTTTAGGTCAGCAGTCTTATTTTGCATGTAGAAGAAGCTCATACACTCCCAGTAAAACATTTTACTAATCCGTATTGTAACATCTACCTGAACAGTGTCCAGGTAGCAAAAACACATATCAGGGAAGGGCAGAACCCCGTATGGTCAGAAGAATTTGTCTTTGAGTAAGTCTTTCCTGTTGAATTCCTGAATTTCACTCAAATGCAGTGCAGCTTTCAAGATTCTTTACACTCTACTGTTTTTCATAAGCTTTTTTAAAAATACTGCATGCATGGCTGTATAGCTGCTATCTTTCAGTCACAAATGCATGGGTAGAATTTTATGTATGCAACTAAATATCTTTGTTAATATAAATGTCTTGCTGATCATGAGAACTCAGGTTTAAATAACTTTTAGAATAAGATTAAAAGTTGGAGAAGTATAATATTAATTAAGGCTTTCTGTCTTTTCTCCTAGTGATCTTTCATCTGATATTAATAGATTTGAGATAAGTCTTAGTAACAAAACAAAGAAAAGTAAAGATCCAGATATATGTAAGTATTTTTCTGTAAATGAAGAATATGTATTGCAAAAATGGATACTGTGTGCAATTTTCATTGCTCTTTTCAAATATGGTTACAAAGCAATTAAGTATGTTCTGTGGTTACCATACAGCTGTATATTTTGTTTTGAATATGTTACTGACTGCATTTATTTTTGCACAATAACTTGCATATTTTTAGTAGTAAAATGCACAATAATCCAATTCTGTATATCTGATGGCTTTTGTAGCTCTATTCCAGAATACCTATTCTGCTATACTGTGACAGTGTTTACAAAAATATCCAAAAACAAGAGAAAAGAGAAGCCGTCAAAATTAATCTGCCCTATAAGATGTAAATTTTCACTAAGTTAATCTGTTTCAAACCTTACTGTGTAGAATTTGTTGTCCTTTTTCAGACTTTGTTGCTTCCAGTCAGAAAGAGGGAGGAAAGGTAGTACTTTCCTTACTTAAAAACAAACAAAAAATCCAACTCAGCAGTCTATAGAACAAAAGTTGTCTCAGTCCTATGTCGTATCCCCACCTTGGTTCTACGTCATCTTGTGTACCTTCCATGTACCACTCTTGAGCTTATAAATAAAGTTACCTCAGTATCATCACTTTGAATCAAAAAGGATGGTGTTTCCTTCTGCCTCTTAAAGATGTTCCCAAGAATTTACTTTCCTCCTGTTGTCTATACAGCTTCTTCAGTTGTTTTGTTTCTATTCTTCTATTCCAACAAACTCTTAAAAAGATGTTAAGACTTACCAGCTTTCAAGAAGAAAAAAAAAAGCTTTCTCAACCACACAATGTGTTTTTTTAGGCTTTCTTTTATTCAAGGTATTGTGTAACTTCAACCCTTTACTTTCTCTCTTGTTGCCTGCAGTGCAGACACCTCTCCCTTCCAAGATTTTTTCCAAGTGCTTTTATTTTCTTTTTTGTGCTAATGTTAATAATTTAAAATATTCTGATTCTTGGATCAAGATTGTTGTATATAGTTCTTAACTGTGCTTGGAGAGAAGGGATCAACTACTGATGTTTTTCTGAACATTTATTTTTCTATTTGTAATGTGCAAAGTGTAAATGTCCTTAAATTTTCAACTACTGGCAGTCTCTTAATGAATGTAACCTAATGATTCAACATAATTTGCTAAGTAGGAGAAAGTGTTCCTTTAAAGTCTTTGAATATAAATTATAACTACTATTCTGCAATCCATATATCAATATTTCTGTTTTGATTTTTTAAGATCAAAGCAAGATCATAGGATTTGTATTATCGCTAGTAAGTATACTATATAACCACGGGAAAAATTAAATCATCAGATTATTCTAAATTGTGTATCATTTCACTATTCCTGTGAATGAGATACATGACTTATACGTGCAAGCAAAACAGGAAGGAAGTGCATTGCTCTGTTGTGGACACGAGCTTTGCTCTGAAGAAATATTCTGGGAAAGTCATTTTTTTTTTTAATCTGGTCTAAAGACAGTCCTATCCACACTTGTGATAAGTAGCAGATAATGAATTTGTTTACCCGCTACTCGACTGACTTGAATGTGTTACCTTATCAGTACATGGACTCCAAAGAATATGAAATATGAAGAGTCTATTATAAATGTGATGTTATTCTGTTCCATTATCTGATTATGCAAACGATGTCTCAACATATATCGTAGAATCGTGACAGTGGAAAGTCTACTAGAATTGTTCGTTTCTGCAAGGCTTTGTAGAAAAGTGAAAAATAAATGTGATGTGGTTGGTGTGAGGTGTTATGGGTTTTTTGGTTGTTCTTTGGGGGGGGGGTGTTGTATGGTATGTGTTTTTCCATTATTATTTAATTTTGTATTTATTTTTATGTGAGGGACTTCAGTAAAAGTAGATCACATTATGAGACGCAGAAAAAGGGTGCTTGCTTGGAACTTCCAGACAGTCTAACATGGCTAAATGACAGGCTAAATGTGGAACACAAACTATGTATCCCCTCTTGAAACACTGTGGGTATTTCATAGGTAGAATGTTGTCTCTGCAAGCTTTGTCTCTGGACCCTTTCCATGTGAAATAACTCAGTTCAGGAGAGCAGGTGCTTATTTTAGAATGGTCAGTGATCTGACTGCTGCAGCTTACTACTTAGCTGTCAGAGCAGACTTTCAGTTATGGTTGAATAGGCTTATGCAGGTTATTGCTTGGTAACTTTAGGTACCAACACCACAAAAAAAAAAAAAAAAAGTGAATTAAAGATTTTGTCATTCTTGGGTTGATTTCTGTCATTATTTGGGCAGTAAGCTGTCTGGGAATGCTTTTTTATATGTCTTGCCTACACTGTTACAGCCTTAACCTGGGATTTCCAAAGTATTAAAGAAATACATATGGCAACATTTGGGAAAAATGTAGTAATGCTAATAATAAATAAGTTAAAATAGTAACAAAGTGGTTCAAGATCAGAACTGATGGAAGTATGAGCCCAAGGCTTTAAAGAATGCAGTGCATTCTAATCACACTACCTGTTTTAATTTTCTGATTTCTGCCTAGGTTTGTTAGGTAGTTTTGTGTTGTTTGGCTTTTTGTGGGGGTGTTTTGTGTTTACTTTTTCCACTATTTGGGTGTTACAAAGAAAACTATATTAATATCTGTTGCATTTAGGAATGTATGTGTATACATTATTTACAACATGTTTTATATATTGCACTCTACAGGTACCTGAAGGGAGGCTGTAGCGAGGTGGCGGTTGGTCTATTCTCCCACGTGCCTGGTGACAGGACGAGGGGGAATGGGCTCAAGTTGCACCAGGGGAGGTTTAGGTTGGATATTAGGAAGAACTTTACTGAACGGGTTGTTAGTCACTGGAATAGGCTGCCCAGGGAAGTGGTCGAGTCACCATCCCTGGAGGTCTTTAAAAGATGTTTAGATGTAGAGCTTAGGGATATGGTTTAGTGGAAGATTTGTTAGCGTTAGGTCAGAGGTTGGACTCGGTGATCTTGGAGGTCTCTTCCAACCTAGACTATTCTGTGATTCTGTGATATTTCATCTTCAGTTTACAAGAGTGCTAAATCATCTAAGGGATAATCTGTTAATATATTTGATGGCACAAATTTTGATTACTTTATTAATACTCTTTTGATGAAACAAGATGATGTGCTGAAAATAAACTTTATAATTCAATTCTATCACTGTTTGCTGAAAATAACCTACTTAATGCTTTTTTTCCTGAAGTGTTTATGCGTTGCCAATTAAGCCGATTACAGAAAGGACATGCAACAGATGAGTGGTTTCAACTCAGTTCCCATATACCACTAAAGGGTATTGAGCCAGGATCTTTGCGTGTTCGAGTACGATATTCTATGGAGAAGATCATGCCAGAAGAGGAGTATAGTGAGTTTAAAGAGGTATTAAGTTTGTTTTCCCAGTTTATGTCAAAATTAATTTTCTCTGTTTGAGAGAGATTTCAGTAACACTAATATACATTAAGTAGTATTTGTAGTGATATCTGTATGTCACTATAGTTGTATAATATCCATTTTTCCAAAGCTGTTATGTTAGAAGTTTCTGAACATTATTTTGTTTTTCTTTCAGCTCATACTTCAGAAAGAGTTGCATGTAGTCTATGCCTTATCACATGTTTGTGGACAGAATAGAACACTCTTGGCTGGCATTTTATTGAAGATTTTTCTTCATGAAAAGCTTGAGTCACTATTGTTACGAACACTAAATGACAAGGAAATAAGCATGGAAGGTACTGTACTAATTACACTAACATTTACTGGAACTCTGGGGAGGGAAGGGCTCCCATGTCTTCATTTCTGTTTCCTCCATTAACTAAGGGGCATATCAAACTGAACACAACATACTTTTCCTCTGCTTTTTTTGTCTCCTTTTCTCAACTTTTCAGTTTCATCTTATTTTTTTTCTCTTTTCTTTATTTTTCCAGATGAAGCTACTACTTTGTTTCGTGCCACCACTTTAGCAAGTACACTTATGGAGCAGTATATGAAAGCCACAGCAACACGTTTTGTTCACCATGCACTGAAAGACTGTATATTAAAGATAATGGAGAGCAAGCAGTCCTGTGAGGTGATATCTTTAAATATGTGTTGATTTTTTTTTGTTTTGGTTTTACATTTTGATTTGTTAAAATGATCTACTAGTTATGTTTTGTTTGTTTGTTTTGGAAGCATTTATTAATCCTTCAGAAGTAATTTCACTTATATAAGTAATACAGGAACTGAAATAATTATGGGATTTTTTAAAATATTGGCTTGAACAATGTTCATAATATCACTTTTAAATAAGTTTAACTCAAATCTATTTAAATTATGTATTCTTTAGCAATTGTAGGTTATTTTCTAATAGTTACTGAATGGCCTAATGTAAATAACTTGTGGTAAGCTCCAGATAGTCTAGAAGTCAATGTCGGATCGTAGTTTTATTTTAAAACTCCCTTATATTAACACCTTGTTGTAGATCCTGTCTTTTTTTTTTTTTTTAAACTATACTCCTAGCTTCTGTTTCAGTTCAACTTAATTATGGAAAGGATGAGGGGTCCTCAGAAGATTGGATTAAAAGATATGAAAATATATGTAGTTTATAAAAATAAAAGTAGTTATGGATAGTGTTAAATGTCTATGCTTTTAGAAGCATAGTGCGCTAGAACTTAAAAGCATTGCTTTTTCACACTAGTTTCCTTGCTTGCCCTTGAAGTAGATTTGTAAGCCCTGTAGAAGTCTGAAATTCGTACAGAAATATAAAATTTAATTTAGTTTGAAAAAGTATTCATTGTGTAATGTTGTCAAGTTATATATGAAGCTCTATTCAAGAGAAGAAACTTAGTCTTTTTGTCTTTTCGTTTTAGTTAAATCCCTCAAAATTAGAAAAAAATGAAGATATAAACACTAATTTGGCACATCTACTCAGTATACTTTCAGAATTGGTGGAAAAAATATTCATGGCTGCAGAGATACTACCTCCGTAAGTTTGTGATCTTGTGTTCAAATTTGTACTTGAAAATTCTTGTTTGTGAGAGTTAAATTGCACCATAAAGTGGTGTTCTTATTGGTTCATCTTATTCTAATCAGTCCTACGACTAACCTACACAGTCTCCAATGGAGGCATGGGTTTGTATCCCACTCCTAACACCTTAAACTAAGACAGGGGAGATTTAGGTTAGATATTAGGAGGAAGTTTTTCACTCAGAGGGTGGTGAGGCACTGGAACAGGTTGCCCAGAGAGGTTGTGGATGCCCCATCCCTGGAGGCATTCAAGGCCAGGCTGGATGCGGCTCTGGGCAGCCTGCTCTAGTGGTTGGCAACCCTGCCCAGAGCAGGGGCATTGAAACTAGATGATCTTTAAGGTCCCTTCCAACCCAAGCCATTCTATGATTCTATGATACTTTAGAACTGTTACATGAGCAGAGGAATATAGGCAGGAAAAAAAACTAACCATAGATAGAACTAGTTAGCAGACAGTTGTACATATTTAAGCTGGTTACCAATTCTTTCTAGTCCTACTCTGTGAAAGATATGGAATTAATAATAGCATTAAAAATACAAATGGGTGGTGGTAGAATGACACCCTGCTGTGCTTACTTATGTCTATCAGGGAAATACACAGGTTATTATGTTCCTTTTTTAAAAAAAATAAAATAAAAAAGAAAGAAAGCTAAAATAACTTGTCTTCATAGTTTAGACTCCAACTGCCAAATAAAAAGTGCATAACACTATGTTTTCTTTCCCTATAATTAGCTTTTAATCAAAATGCTTAATTTTGCAATGTGTACTGAGTCTGGCTGGGATGGAGTTAATTTTCTTCATAGTAGCCTTATGGTGCTGTGTTTTGGATTTTTGACTAAAACAGTGTTGACAACACACCAGTACTTTGGCTACTGCTGAGCAATGTTTGCACATTGTCCGTGTTTCCTTCTTTTTCCTCCTCTTTACCACTCTGCTGTGAGTCAGAAATGAGTAGGCTGGGGGTGCACAAGAGTTTGGGACAGCTGACCAAAACTGAAATGGGATATTTCATACCATATGATGTCATGCTCAGCAATAAAAGCTTGGAGGAAAAGGAAGAGGAAGGAGTTGGCATTTGCAGTTAGGAGTTGGCATTTGTCTTCCCAGTTGGCTGTTGACTGGGGTCAACTCACTGCAGTCCTTTTTGGCACCCAACATGAGGCTCAAGAGGTTAGAGGAGATGATAGATTTGATCAGTGCATGCTAGACTGAATTTATAGTTGTTAATGCTGTTTAGCTATTACTTGGAAAGTTGTTACTTGTTGCTGGTCACAGTGTTGCTTTGTCTGTTCTGGACACTAGTTTATTTGTTCCTTCATGTGCTCTGTGGCTTCCTCCCTCTCTTGCTGTATGTCAAATTCCAAGAGCTCTTAATAGCTGATTTTGGCTCTTGCAGTTTGCTGCGCTGTTTATCACTACTTTTTTTTTTTCCTTTTTTTTTTTTCCTTTTTTTTTTTTTTACTGGGAGAGATATTTAAAAAAAAACTGGCCTTGAGCCTGGTATTCAGGCACTGCATTGCTGATATCCCAGTACTCAACAATCTTGTGGAGACAACTAACAATTGCACCTTCCTCCTCTTCTCCTCTGGGAGCCACTTGGGGAAAATGAAGAATGGCAACTCCCTTTCTCCTTTAAGGTAGATGTGTCCTCTGCCAGGCTGCAATGGCTCTTGAGTTTCTGGACCATCCTTGGATAACCGGATTGTTTATAATGGTGTGTACTGTGAATCTAATTCCAGCTACCCAAAAGGTTAACTAGAGGTTAAAGGTGTTTTTGTTTTGTATTGTTTTGTTTTGTTTTTTTTTAATTAGAAGTTAAACTAAAAACTAAACGTTTTTTTAATTAGAGTTAAAGGGTTTTGGTTTATTATTTGTATGGTCCTTTGGGGACACAGGAGTTGGATTTGAACATCCTCATGGGTCTATTCCAACTCACGCATTCTATGATTCGGAGATTCTATGATTTAACTATGATTTGGGAATGCCACAGAAGCACTTGAGTCATGGGTCACAAGACATGTGGGAGAATTTGGACAGGTACCTAGAGTGATTAGTAATCCCACCCCCCAATGGCGTATTCCGGTAGATGTTACAATACAGATTAGTAAAATGTTTTACTGGGAGTGTATGAGCTTCTTCTACATGCAAAATAAGACTGCTGACCTAAAGAAAATACACAAAAATTATTTCTAAATAAATAAAACAAACAAATAAACAAACAAACAATTTCCAGAAAATTTCCAGAAAATGAAAAGCAATCTCTGAAATCACTTACATTAAATGTTTTAAGCAGTCTTTTATTTTACAAACTTCTGAATTGCATACAGTTCATAGATTAATCTGACATCTACTAATATCAGCTCAAGTCAAATTAGACAAATACAGGAAATATCACACTTGAAAGGGTCAACATTCCATTTAAATTCAAATATTTAGTAACAGACGTTTCAAAGGACAGTTCAAGAAACATTGAAAAGATCTTCATATAACAATTCAGAATAAAGTTTCCTTAAAGTCCCTTAGAAAACAGATTACGACATAAACTTAGCACTGTTTAGCAGACACGGACCAAATGACGTCCATAGGTCCCTTCCAACTTAAACCACTCTGTGAAACACTGGAGACTTATTTTCCTTTATACTTTGGAGAACGTGCAAACAAACTAATTCACGTAGCATCTGCTTCCCTTTCTGAAGAATACCCCCCCCCCCCCAATGGCATAGGGCTTGAAACCTTGAAACCTCAAGAGGCATGGAATCTTGTTGAAGTGACAGAATGCTTGAAGAAAGGATGCCTATATATCAGAGGCACAATTTTTTGGCATTGTGCTGGGACCTGGCCTACCCCTACTGATCTTCTGGCACTTGCTTGAAGGGCTCGAGAGGGTCTCTGGATCTGAAGACTTATAAATGCATACTGGCTAAGCCAGTGATTTAACCCTCAACTATAACAGTTGCTCCTATAGTCTAGAAGAAACAATGGAAGAAACAATGGAAGTGGAGGTTAACTCAGTTAGCAGGGGAGGAAAAAGCTCCTTCTGAGAGGGAGCAGGATGAAGAATCAGAAGAGACAGCCTGCACTGCAGCAGAGCAACTGCAAGAACAGGAAGGGGATGAGACAGAAATCATAAACGAGTCCTTTGCTTCAGTCTTCACTGCCAGTCAGGCTTCCCACATCTCTTGAATCCCTGAACCTCTAGGTGAGGGTTGGGGGAGCAAAGTCCCTCCCAATGAAAGCAAAGAGCAGGTTCAAGACCACCTGATGAGTCTGAACAGGTACAAATCTGTGGGGCCCGATGACATGCATCCCAGGGTCCTGAGGGAACTGGCTGATGTAGTTGACAAGCCTCTCTCCATCATATTTGAAAAGTCCTGGCAGTCAGGCAAAGTCCCTGGTGACTGGAAAAAGGGAAACATCACTCCCATTTTGGAAAAGGGTAGAAAGGAAGACCCAGGGAACTACAGACTGGTGAGCCTCACCTCCATGCCTGGAAAGATCATGGAACAGATCCTCCTGGAAGCAATGTCAAGGCACGTGCAGGACAAGGAGGTGATCCGAGACAGCCAGCATGGCTTCACCAAGGGCAAATCATGCCTGACCAATCTGGTGGTCTTCTATGATGGAGTGAGATACAACAGAAGGAAGGGATGCCATCCAAAGGGACCTGGACAAGCTTGAGAAGTGGGTCCACATGAACCTAATGAGGTTCAACAAGGCCAAGTGCAAGGTGCTGTACCTGGGTCGGGGGAAACCCGGACGTGAGTACAGACTGGGAGAAGAACACATTGAGAGCAGCCCTGCAGAGAAGGACTTGGGAGTTGTGGTGGACAAAAAGCTTGACATGAGCCAGCAGTGCACGCTTGCAGCCCAGAAGGCCAACTGCATCCTGGGCTGCATCAACAGAGGCATGGCCAGCTGGTTGAGGGAGGCGATTGTCCCCCTCTACTCTGCCCTTGTGAGGTCCCGCTTGGAATACTGTGTCCGGGTCTGGGACCCCCAGCACTAGGATGTGGACCTGTTAGAGAGGGTCCAGAGGAGGGCCACAAAGATGATCAAAGGGCTGGAGCACCTCTGCTATGAAGAAAGGCTGAGAGAACTGGGGCTGTTCAGCCTGAAGAAGAGAAGGCTCCGGGGAGACGTCATTGCAGCCTTTCAGTACTTAAAGGGGGCTCATATAAAAGATGGAGAACAACTTTTTACCTGGTCAGATAATGATAGGACAAGGGGGAAGGGCTTTAAACTAAAAGAGGGGAGATTTAGATTAGAGGTTAGGAGGAAATTCTTCACTCAGAGGGTGGTGAGGCACTGGAACAGGTTGCCCAGAGAGGTTGTGGATGCCTCATCCCTGGAGACATTCAAGGCCAGGCTGGATGCGGCTCTGGGCAGCATGCTCTAGTGGTTGGCAACCCTGCCCAGAGCAGGAGGGTTGGAACTAGATGATCTTTAAGGTCCCTTCCAACCCAAGCCATTCTATGATTCTATGAGTCAGAAACTGCTGCGAGATACGCGAAAAGATTTCAGCCGTTGTCCAGGTGAGTCACCTGGCTGCTCCAGTGCTGGGATAACGGGGCCAGTAGCCAGGAATTAGAACACGGGGAAGCCAAGCAGCTGGGATCCCTCTCTAGGGAAACGGCCATTGACAAAGTGATTGGAAAAGAGGCACAAGCCCTCAGCCTCTATAGGCGACTCCTGTCAGGCATGAAGGAAAGGTATCCCTTCAAGGAAGATGTTGTATGTCACCCAGGCAAGTGGACAACTATGGAGAGAAGTATCCAGTACCTGAGTGAATTAGCTATGGTGGAGGCGATCTATAGCAACCTGGACAATTATCAGGTATCCAAAGACCCAGATGAAGTCCAGAGCACACGGTCCATGTAGCAGAAGATTGTACAGAGTGCACCATCATCGTACGCAAGTACTCTGGTGATAATGAGACACAGAGGCACCAACAGTGGATGTAGTGGCCAGCCAACTCTGGCATTTAGAAGAGAATCTTTCTTCCTCCCTATGGGCCTGTATCATAGCAAAAAAGAAATCAGCCTTTTTTGCTCAAGGGAAAGGGTATCGTGGGTGCACACCACATGCCACCCTGTGGTTTTAGGTGTGACCACGGGGAGGAAATGAGGAGAGGAAGTGGGATGGTAAATCTACCTTGACACTAGAAGCACGGGTATGTGAGTTGCAAGGAAAAAATCACAAAAGGGTGTTCTTCCAGGATAATTACTGTTCCAGTTTCTACTGGGCAGTTCTCCAGAGCAGATGGGTTGGAGGAAAGGGACAACCAGGTTTATTAGTCTGTGCGGATTCAATGGCCTCACACATCAGACCCACAGGAGTATAAGGCTCTAGTGGACACTGGTGCACAGTGTACCGTAATGCCATCAAGCTATAAAGGGGCAGAACCCATCTGTATTTCTGAAGTGACAGGGGAATCCCAGCAGCTAACTGTATTGGAGGCCAAAGTGAGCCTAACTGGGAATGAGTGGCAAAAGCACTCCACTGTGACTGGCCTGGAGGCCCTGTGCATCCTTCCTATAGGATAGGATAACTTGGGAGAGAGGTTACTGAGGGTAATTCAGGGACCCAGAAGGGTACTGGCAGGCTTTTGGTGTGGTTGCCCTGGGTGCAGAGAAGAGCTCTACCCAGCTGTACAGCTGTCTACCTTTTCCAAACTCTTCTGTTGTGAGGTTGCTGCATGTCAAAGAACAGCAGGTGCCAATTGTTACTATGACAGTGAATCAGTGGCAATAATGC
Organism: Oxyura jamaicensis; assembly: GCF_011077185.1. NCBI lineage: Eukaryota > Metazoa > Chordata > Aves > Anseriformes > Anatidae > Oxyura > Oxyura jamaicensis. The sequence goes on along the minus strand of NC_048925.1, from coordinate 74,312 downwards.
ACCGAGATTGCCTGGTTCCCATCCATGAGCTGATTCATTGACTGGGGAGCCCAGGAGTGCTCAGCAAGACTCGCTCACCCTTTAGTAGTCCCATATGTCCAGCATGAAGGTCGGATGGAGAGTGGAGGCTAACAATGGACTATCAAGGCCTGAACAACGTCGAGTGCACCTGTACCATACGTGTATGAACTGAAGTCAAAGTAACTGGATAAATCCACGCTGGAGCGGGTACACCTGTGAAGGGACTGTGGCCTGTGCATAAGCCCATGCCAGAGCAGGTAGACCCCCAAAAGGGACCGTAGCCCACAGAGGATCCATGCTGGAGCAGGGGCAAGGGATGGAGCTCATTGCAGTGTTAAACTCTGTAGCATAGTCCAAAAGGACAAGGGGTGGAGATTGTAATGGATATACATTTAAACTGCTGTAATCCATGATTTGAGTTGTATGTTATAGGAAGTACTGTAACAGGAACCACCCAAACTAATGGAGGATGAGCCTTGGAAGAAGCCAGGCAAGTGCAGCAGCAACCCAACATGAGCAGGCTTTGGTGCCCAATAACTCGACGCAACACATTGCCTCTCCTGTCCTGAGTGACCACCATAACAGATGAGTCAAAGTCACAGACTAAATGAACTCAATGTCCTTTTTATAAACACTTCAATGAGGCCACCCATAGACAAAGGGAATGATATCTGTGTATATGTCAAAGGACAGGAAGGGGGTGGTAATTAATGAGGGTGTATTGTGGATAGTGTGGGACCTGAGCATGATGCAAATGTATGGAATAAGTGGTGGAGATTGTGCTGGCTCTGGCTGGGATGGAGTTAATTATCTTCAAAGCAGCTGATATGGTGCTGTGTTTTAGATTTGTGTTGATAGCACGCCACTGGGCTGGTGCGCCTCTCCTTTGAAGAAAGGCTGAGAGAGCTGGGGCTGTTCAGCCTGAAGAAGAGAAGGCTCTGGGGTGACCTTATTGCAGCTTTTCAATACCTAAAGGGGGCTCATAAAAAAGAAGGAAAACAACTTTTTGCTCATGCAGACAATGCCAGGACAAGGGGGAATGGCTTTAAACTAAAAGAGGGGAGATTTAGATTAGAGGTTAGGAGGAAATTCTTCACTTCACGTTGCCCAGAGAAGTAGTGGATGCCCCATCCTTGGAGGTGTTCAAGACCAGGTTGGATGAGTCCCTGGGCAATCTGATCTAGTGGGTGGCATCCCTGCCCGTGGCAGGGGGATTGGAACTAGATGATCTTTAAGGTCCCTTCCAACCCAAGCCATTCTATGTTAACAAAGAGGAATTCACTCCGGTTGGTTTAACAAAGGCACTGCATAACTCCAAGAAAGTACGTACGCGCAGGATTTGCTATTGTTGAAAGTAAAGTTCTGAGATCAGCATCATTTTATAACAAAGAGACAATTCCCCCCCCCCCCCCCCCCATTATTTATGTAGCTTCACCTGACGTAGACGTTTATTGGATTTCCCTGGATTGTTTTTTCTTAAACTGCAAAACATCTGCAGAGCCTTCATCCAGTCCTAAGAGAGAAAGGCACAGAACAGCGTAACAAGAAGTCAGACTCACCTTCTTGCACTAGAACAGACATGTCTAAAAAATAAAAATATATTGAAGTATCTGAAGTTTTCTTTAGATTGAAAAAAAAACAACTCGTATGTAGTTCAAATTATGAAAATTTGAATATTAAAGCGAAATTCATCTTTATTCAGCAAAACTAAAGAAAGTATTTACAAAACTGATTCTCTTTTAGAAATATCAAGCATTGCTAATGGATATACAGTGTGACCTTTACCAATATTCAAAATTAGTGATATCACATTAAATTAAAATCAGTATATAAAATGAAGCAAGACTTGGGTGCTTCTGAGAAAATAACAGTTGACAAGTCAAACTGTTCTGATCATTCTCTCGTCGATTTCTGTATCACAGTCATATTTTACTGCATATGCTTCAAACAAAAACCAAAGCAGCATTAACAGAGAAACAGTGAAAATTATAACCTACACCCCCATTCTCTCCGCTCACAAATGCAGAGAGCAGAGTGGATATTTTGTAAGGTAGAAGATATGCTATAGCCTCATTTTTATGTTTTCATCCCCCACCCCCAAATTTTGTAAGTTTTTCCAAAGCACAAAATTTAGGCTTTGAGTAACATTCATAAAGGTGTAGTAGTTCAAAGATCTGCTGCCTACTCAAAGTACAATTTAATAATGTCATTAAAGAAAAAAAAAAAAAAAAGACATTTTCAGTCTTATCCTTTACATTACCTTCCACATTTTAAAAATACAGGTACATTCTATATTGGAGCTATTCTCAGGTAAATCACTTTGTGAGTGAAGTTTTAGCTTTCAGAACCTTCCACAAAAGGAAGAACTCTCAACTACGCATTTTTTTGTAGCTTGTTTCCTTATCCAAATAAGGAAAAGCAATTGAAGACCCACAGAACCTCCTAAATACTCTAAATTAATATAAATATTTCCTAGATATATACTCCTCTTTATTCCCCCTCCTAACAAGAAAACTTATCCCCTTAAATTCCAAAGTTTACACTAGTATGACTAATGCACCATGTCATGTACAGTGACGCTAGTATATGAGGCTACACTTCACATTACATTCACTAATGTTTTGTACAAACATCAAAGACATCATGCAATCCATTGGACAGCTGCTTTGATATTTACCACATTATATGAAAACTAGCAAGTTTTCCTTAATATACCAACAAAACTATTCTTCCATGAAATTTTACAAGGTACAGACAACTGAAACTTCTGAAATCAGAAGCATCTGTAAAACATTTGACTTGCCTTAACAAGAATAATTTTATAAATGAAATCCCAGTATTCTGTATAAATGCAGTGAACAGCTTAAATGTTAAGCAAGTCTAACCCAAAAGCAGATTATACTGAACGTTCAGAAAACAGGACAGAATATTCTGCCTACTGTACGTTCTTAAATAAAATCAAATGCAAAGGTTAACTTCTAACACAGGTTTATTTCAGAGCCATGGAATACCAAAACAACTTAATGATTAAGAACATTATCACATCTTACATACATTCTTCTGTTGGTGGGTAACTTTTAGAGAATTAGGCTCCACTCCTACAATTTTTAATCTGCAAACATTAATTGCTAGAGAGCTAATAACTAAATGATACTAATTAAAAAATAAATAAATCTTACTTTTCATGCAAAATCAGTGCCCAAGAATATAAACAACCACCAATTTATGGTCAGGACAAATAACTGTAAAATGCTCAACAAATTTTGATCATTGGACATACCTGCATCACCATTTTTGTTCACATCAAGAAGCACTCTTGAAGGAAAACTCCCCACTTACCATGCTTTGGTTCATAACATAGAAGATTCTTGGAGAGCAAACATTTTTTTTTTTGGACTGAACTACTCCAAAAGATATTATCCAGATATATTGTAGGGAAACTAATGAGAGTTCGGTACATGAGACCAGACTAAAACTTGTCCAAAGTAAAATCCCTAAAGCTACATTCTCAGCACCAACAATTTCCAGATCTGCTTCTATTGCATGGTAATATTTGTTAATGTAGACATAGCCAACATCTGTGGTACGCATGCTTTCTATTACAGAAGGGTAATATTAAACATTACAAGACAAAAAAAAAATGCTTTTAAAATTATATTTATCAACAAAAACTCTCACCTGTGTTTGTTCTGGAGTTTCTCCTGCAAAGTAAAAGATGTAATGCTCTTCACTGAAGTGCTGAACTACTATCTGAAAACAGTTTGGCCTTAATAAAGGAACAAAACCCATAAGGTTTATTAATCTTTGTAGTATTGACAAATGCCTCCATTTCTTGATATCTGCCAAATCAAAGTTCACACTGAACTAATACATTTCTGCTGTTTGACTGTAAGGAGCATTGAACATAGAGTAGTTTCAACCCCCCAATTTAGCTTTCCAATACCTAGCAACAAAATAATGCAGATCTTTTGGAACTGACAAAATTCTTGATCTTGTCAATTTTTGGTTCAATAGGATTAAAACCCTCAATAGAGTTGCTTCATAATCTTTTTAATGCCTGTAATACAAAATGGGGAACAATTAATACGCAATATTGAAAAATGACAATGCAAGAGCCCAAATCATTATTACACACAAGACAATCTTAAGACTAAGTTCTAAAATTTGTTACTACAATTTGTTTATGAACAGTTGCTAGCAATCAAGTTGCCATGGCTTAACGAGTTACCATTAATCAGTTAAATCTGTCTACATACACTCTTGCAATCTACACCAACTACGGAATAAAACACAATATAAACTAAGTCACAATGCTTACATTTCACAATCAGAAAACAACAACAACAACAACAACAAATAAACAACAACAACAACAAAAACCCACCTTGTTCATTACTGACATATTGTCCATGTACCGTACATACCTCAAACTAGCAGTTAACTGCCCTGCTGCATGTACAAGAATTAAAAAATCAGTGTCGTACCTGCCAAATAAACTGTCATGTACTCCATAGATGGAACACACACTAAGGTCTATTAATCCTTTAGGTTTTGTGGCTCGTTTTTCACTTTCAAAATAAATAAGATGGGCATCATTTCCCTCCAATATGAAGTACAAGTTTTTCCATCTCTTCCCCTTACCTGTAGAAAAGCAAGTAGGAAGTTACAATATTGTTTTAAAGAAAACATAAATTTTGTAAATGAAGAAAAAAGAGGGCAGTAAGATTTTTGTCAAAATACAAACAGAAAAACAACATACAGTTACCCATGCTTAAGCAATAATATCAGTATGCATATTCAATTTTCTGCAACATCTAGCTAAAAACAGACCCTCTTCACATGTTCAGGTACAATTGTAGATGGTTCTCTAAACATTTTAATTAATCTCAACAGGATTAAGCAAGTGCACGAGCTGCCCAGACAACTCCATTCATATCAATGAGAAGACTGTCTATGCAGTTCGCAAATAATGTGTGATGCTGTAAACAATCCAAATTAATAAAGCTATTTTAAATTAAGAAACAGATTTCTCCTGACATGAGAAAATTATTCCTAAACTCTTATCAACTGATCAGCATAACAAATTGCATCACGATATCTTAAAACCGTATCGCTACAGAATAGAAATAGGAACATAATATACACATACTTGAATAAGAACCAAACCTGAACCCAAACACACCTATATCCAAGAATTTGGCCAGTTCCACGTTTCAGAGAAAAACATAAAAACATAAGACACAGTACCTTTTAGAAAAGCAATCAGTAGTAATTTTCAACTTGATCATCATAGATCTACCACATACCTTCATAAACAAGCACTAGTACTCACAGTTTTGGAAAACCTACTTTAACATCTAGTCATACTCTACTAGATGGAAGAGTGATTTTTATTAAATTTTTGTTCTATATGCAGGTACGTGTCTCTCTCCATACCTATTTAGTACTCCTGCTTGCACATTTAAAGTATCTCAGTATCCCTTTTAGCTAAAATTTTATTTATTTATTTTTAAAAAGTTTATTCTCAGCTAATTCCTCAACTCTACCACAGCCCTCTACATCTTATCTCAGAATTAACACTCTCAAGAGAAGAGGTGCTTTCCTTGCTTTATTCAGAGGATCTAGTTTTTATTTCCTTTGAATGCATCTTTTATATTTGACTATATCTAAGCACTTGCCTTCTTTCTCACTTTTGCTCGCTATCCAGAGCATTATCTGGAACTTATTGTTTTAGTTATGGTCTTCGTCATTTCTAGAAACATTATTATTATTTTTTATGTTTATTTTTTTAAATGTTTGTTTTATTGCTGATCGTTAAAATCAGCTTTAGCGGAAACAAACAAACAAACTAAAACCATGATACTTGGTAAGGGACTTGCTTCCTTGGAACTCCAAAACCTTATTCAATGGCAATTCTTCAAGGATATCTTGGGATGGGTCAGGCAGCTTTTAATCCAATTACTGTACATTATGCTGACTGTGTCAGTGTTAGACAGAACTTTAATAGTTCTGTCTATACAGAACTACTACTACTAAGTTCTGTCTATACAGAACTACCCAGAATACACATATTACCTAACTTGGAATAACAAAATTAAACCAGCTCTGGTCTCCAATGAACGTACTGGTTTACATTAATCTAGCTCTCTAACTCATGCCATCAGCTTAAGTTTAAATGAATTGCATACTAAGTATGAATACATTTTATAAAAGTATACTTCATTTAATGAGTTTGAATATTACCTTTGATGAAAGGCACTTAGTTTTTGTGCTTCTCTCTGATGTTTTTTCAGCAAGAACTGCCAATCAACTTTATATTAAGTGTCATTTTATGTATTATGCATTTCTATTGATGAATTTAAGGAAAAAGAACCTTATACCTTTTAAAGGCTTTCTATAACCTTTTGCTCACTTCAGTTTTGCCTCCACTAGGTACCAGTGCTACACAAAGCATGCATCCAAATGTGCTTTTTTTTTTTTAAGAGAAACATTTTATAGAAGCAACAGAACTCACTTTTTTTTAGAAGATAACCTTTTTTGACAATATTTTTATAAAAAGCATCCTTTGTTTTGCGACGAATTGTATTGTAGATTTCTTTTCCATCCACCGTATTATTAAGCACTTGTTCTTGATGCTGGTAAATAAGGGAGAAATCAGCAGTTGTTTTTTTGTCTGTTTGTTTAAAGCTCAGGAATCAACTGTGAAACATTTAAACACTATGAAGCTGCAACCAAAAATATTATTGAACACTACCAATCTTTTATTATTGTTCTCTTACGTTTTAACAAACCAATGTAATTTAATACAATACCTTTATAAATAAATTCAAATAGAATAAATTCAAATAGAAAATGTAATATGACTATTTCTTGTGGAATGATTAGACCAGAATAAACCTTATTTTTCTTATAAAATACAGACCGATGTTTACAAAGTAGCATCTGTATTTATTTAACATTAAATAGAAAGCATCACCTTTCACAGTGATTTATATAAAATTTACATAAGTCTTTAAAGGTTATCGAGCTTCTGGCTGTCTTCTATTAAAACTTTTGGGAATGAGTAATTAAGGATAAACTCTGAAGCAACAAGAATGGTGCAGATCTAAATTAGAACAGCGATTTATACAAGAAGTTGTGCAGTCCCTCACTAACCTTATTTGCACTCATGTCCTAAATGAGTAACATTCTAACAGAAAACAATAGGAGAAAGCAGAAAGACAGGATAAATTCATATAGAAAGCTAAAATCTGGAAATGTAAATATCAAGTTAGAACAGCCAAAAGCCAAGCCAAGTTTGACCTTACTACGTCAGCTGATCAACAAAAGATCTTTAGCTGTAAGAAAACATGAAAAGTAAGACTGTTAAGCACTGAGAACTATATTGAGATGAAGTGATACATGCACTGGCCCCATACTAAATACTCTTTTCTCTCTGCTCCCCCCATATGCCTATAAGAATTATGGTTTTGAATAACAAAGACAAGATGAAAAACACTTTAGTAACAGGAAGAACAGGACTAAAAATTGAAACAATATCCAAATTTTCATGAACTCAAGATAACCTCTACAACTATGAAGGAAATAATGCGCAAAACAGCATATGTAGTTACTAATGTTTTAAAGTAAATTGCTAGCTGATAGTATAAAACAATATAATATAATGTGGCTATAATAAAGACACCTAATATTCTAGGATATATCTGGTAAGTATTCCCACAGAAAAAGGCATCTTTGATGACATGGCATTCTGAGCTGTTCTGGTCCATCACATTCAGGAAACATGAACTTGCACTAGATTTTGTGTTATCAGGGCAACTACAAGAATGGTATGAAGAGATGAAAAGCATATTTGGTATGCTCAGATTAGTGAGCAAAGGGATAATACAAGAAATGCCCTTTTATTAATGCAATGGATACAACACAAGTGTTCCAGAACATGCCCTGCAATCCCAGCTTTCTGTGCATATAGGTTTCTCTGGAGGAAGAAAGATGTCAGACACAGCCCAACATGGGATTAAGGCACAGAATGGTATAAACAGGAACCAGAGCTATTTACACCTCAGAGCACAGACCAAGCTTACCATTATGTTCTATTGACTATAAGCCAACCTTAGATGAGTGAATACATAGGAGGTTAAAATGAAATGAGCACACAAGCTCAAAACAAAAATTCAGGTGAATATGATGCTGTTTATCATCAATACTTCTCCTGTGATTCAGTTATTATAAATATTTGGTGATGATTAAGTCAATGTCTTCAACAACAAATGCTCAGAGATGAAATTTTACCTGCATTGGAACAGGATCTTTAAGGTAATATCCTTCAACAATTTGTTCTTTCCTATAATGTTCAATGATCTCATCAATACTGTTCAAATAAGAAAAATAAGATTTAAATGTTAAATTGGTTAGTTTTTCCTCTGCATGAGAATTTGCTTTTCCATGTAATCACACTAAGCTTCACAATTTTTTAATAAAAATCAAGTGTTAAACTTCATAATCTTGTTTGCAGCAATGACAATTTAGTAATACATTGAAGTCATGAAAATTAACAGACTGTATTCATAATCTATTAATCCTAAACTCTGCAGGACATTTTCAATCAGATGTTGAAAATGCCAAATGAGTAGACTACCTTTTCAACATTCAGTTAATGCATAGACATTTCCAGCTTTCCAACCAGGCTGACAATTGCTATTTTATTGGCAATAATTTCCAAAGTCCTTGAGTAAACTAGGGAAAAGGAATGGGAGATGCTTCAAATTATGCAAAGCAATTTCTTTTTTGGACAGGAGTGGGGAAATATAAAAGTTTTGTAGCATGGATTATGCAATTTACACTTCAAAATCACTGAGCTTTCATGTTAAATCATGTTACTCAGTCAGTAGCACTCCTCTACAGAAGGAGCTTGCATTTTAATTGCCAGAATCAGAGTGAAATTGAATTTTGAAAGATCAGGAGAGAAACAGTGACAGATGCAAGCTAATTCAATTTATTTTTCTGTTGTTCAAACTTATTTTTGCAGTTATTGAAAGTTACACTGTAATAAAGAAGGGCAACGTTAATATCAACACAGATGAATCATTCATATATAAAATATGAACCTGAAAATAAAGAACTAAGTAATTAAGCAAGGAACAAAACTATACTGAAAGCATTTTCTCACTTTATATATATATATATACTGTTAGCTATGTGTGCAAATGTAATCCATAAGACACGTGATGAGATCTTTGCCCTATTACAAGTGGATAAAGTTGTGTTCAAAGATATGTGAAACTGTAAAAAGATCGTGAAAACATTTAAACAAAACAATAGAAAGACATTTTCGTTTGCTTTTCTTTATCCAACTAGTGCATGCTTGATCAATCTTTGAATCTTCCCATGAATGTTTTTATTTTTCAGGTTTGTAAAGTGACTTGAATTTCTTTTTCAGTATTACTAAAATCTAATTTCAAATTTTATTTATATGCAATGTGCACATGCCATTTTCTGCATAAAAAAATTAGACTTTACCACATCGCATAAAATAATGACTAATTGAATTTTGCATGTTGAACAGCTATTGCCAGCATCTTGTTATGAGGGCAATCATCAATAAAGCAACTTTTTTTTCCCTGTTCATCAAATCAAGATACCTTGACTGTCACTGTCTACTTCCATGGTTAAAAATACCTCAACATAAGAAAAATACCTCAACATAAGAAACAATTTCCTAATTTCTGTGAATTTTGTAAAATGAGCTGAAGAATAAACTGGATTGTATTTGAAAACTCCTTTTGGAGTTACAGTACCATATAGACTAGGACATTATGTCTTGATTGAGTGATCAAGTGTTTGGTTCTTTATCTCTCTCCTCCCCCCAACAAACTCAATTCAACAGCCCAAATGGCTGAACAAGCCAAACAACAACAACAAAACATATCTTCAGACACATAGAATAGTTTAGCTGGAAGGGACCTACAAAGATCATCGAGTTCAAATGCCTAACCACTTCAGGGCTAAACAAAAGTTAAAGTATATAATTGAGGGCATTATCCAAATGCCTCTTGAACACTGACAGGCATGGGGTTATCAACCACCTCACTAGGAAGCCTGTTCCAGTGTTTGACCACCCTCACAGTAAAGAAATTTTCCTAATGTCCAGCCTGAACCTACCCTGGTGCAGCTTTGTGCCATTCCCTTGCGTCCTATCAGTGTTTACCAGGGATAAGAGGCCAGCACCTCCCTCCCTCTCCATTTCCCCTCCTCAGGAAGTTGTAGAGAGCAATGAGGTCACCTCTTAGCCTCCTTTACTCCGATTAGACAACCCAAATGTCATCAGCCTCTTGTCATAGGGCATGCCTTCCAGTCCTTTTACCAGCTTTGTTGCCCTCCAGATGCTTTCAATCATCTTAACATCCTTTTTATATTGTGGAGACCAGAACTGCACACAAGATGGGGCTGCACCAACTCTAAATATAGCGGAAGACTTTATTTTCTTGACCAGCTGGTTATGCTGTGTTTAATGCATCCCAAAATGTGGTTTTCCTCTGGGCTGCCAGGGCACACTGCTGACTCATGTTCAGTGAATTGAACCCTGGGAACACCGCTAGTGACTGGTTGCCAGCCAGATGTAGTCCCATTCACTACAATCCTCTGAAGTCTACCATTGAACCAGTTCTTCATCCTGCATAGGGTGAACCTGTTTATCTCACAAATGGGACAATTTGTCCAGAAGGATGCTGAGGGATGGTACAAAATGCCTTACTAAAGTCTAGAAAGATTACATCCACCACCTTCCCTTCATCCACCAAGCGCGTGACCTTATCATAGAAGGAGATCAAATTACTAAGGCAGAACTTTCCCTTGATGAACTCACGTTGACTATGCCTGCTAATAGCTTATTAGGCTGCCCAGGTCCTAGCTACTTGGATAGTTTAAAAGCATCTCATCACCATGAGCAATAACATTTGTTTAATAGTTAATGAGTGAATTAAGAGTTATTGTAAGTGCTGACATTTCAAATAGTGAAGAATCCAGAAAGCAGAACACTATGTACTTTGTTAAATTATTAAAAAAAAAAAAAAAAATCAACGTGTTAGGCCCATATTGTTCAGCCTATCAAAATATGGATTAAACCATCAGTTAAAATGAAAATGGCTTCCATCAACTCCAGTCTCCTAGTCTCAAATTGTCATGTCTCTCAAATTAAAGGTAACTTGAAAGATTGTTTGATGTCTGTTGGGTCAATGTTCTCCTCAATTTGCCTTTGACATGGAATCACCAGATACGCACACACACATTTTACAGGTTTTTGGAAAACTATCTGTTATAAAGGTTAGATTTCAGAAAGAAAGTAGATAGGAGAAAAGGGCAGGAGATGTGGCCTAGTATCCCTATCCTACCATCCTTTCTAAAATCAGAATTGAAACACTGAAAAAAAGCAAACAACAACAAAACAAAACAAACAAAACAAAACAAAACAAACAAACAAACAAAAAAAAACACTGTAAAATACATCAAAGTTATTGACACAATGGTGAGTCAGAAAGTCAGAAAGGACCTCCAAGATCACCTAGTGAAATTCATCAGCTCAAAGTGGGGTCAACTACAGCAGATTACTTAGGAACTTGTTCATTTCAGTAGAAAAAGCCTTTTCTTATGTTCAAATGGAATTTCTTGCATTTCAGTTTGTGCCTACTGACTCTTGTCCTGCCCCTGAACACCACTAAAAAGCATTTGGTTCTCTTCTTTGCTCCTATCAGGTATTTATACACTGTGATAAGATTACCCCCCAATGTTCTGTTCTCTTGGCTAAACAGTCCCAGCTCTCTCCTCATACTAGAGAGGCTCCAATCACCCCCTTCGTTGTCTTTGTGGCCCTCCTCTGGAAGCCTGTAACACTCAGACCCAGTATTCCCAAGCAGTTACCCGTCCAAGTACTGGGCCCAACCCTGCTTAGATCAGAAACAGTATGTTCAGGATGGTGTGTCCAACAGGTCAATAAGCATAAATTTTGTGTTTTAGATTTTGTGATATACAGTTAGCAAAATCACACCCTCTAGAACTGACTTTGCCATTTTTTCCATGAAAATAGAAGAAAGTGACTACTGAAGTAATTTCTATGTTATTCATGGAAAAAACAGAAAGATCACAGAAGTTACATGCTTTACTGAAGTCCATGGGAAAATAGTATTTCATTATATAGTCAAAAGCACACTCAGTATGTATTTATCTTTTCCTATATATTAGAACTTGCAATTAGACAACTAAAAGAATACTAACTGGCTATTTTGTAAAGTCGCTGTTAAAAATAACGAAAGCAGACTTCTGTATGAGAGTATAAATATAGTCTGTCAGTTATACTCATTAACAGAAATGTTGAGCAATTTATATATAGAGAATGGTGGGAGGACATGCAAAGGGAAAATGTTAGTGGAAAAAGTAGTCCTTCCTATGCTTCATAGAACATCAGATTTCTGAGATATACCCAGAAATATTTCTCCCCCATGATCAACCAATAAAATTTTGGCTTGCTTTTGGAATATAGGCAGACACATAATATTGCTTATATAGGCTATCAAACTTCCAGTCCTGTGGATATTCAAACTACCTGTGAAATAGAACAATTTTTTTTTTCTTATTTTTTTTTTTTTTTTTTACTACTCTGAAGTAGATCTTGTGGTAAACAATTTGGGGCAGTTACCACCTTCATTTTGCATCCTTATTATCTTCCATTACATAATGTTTGAACTTCAAGAAGTTCAGCAACTTTCAGTAATTATTAACTTGGACAGAATTTGAGCCTAGAAGTATATTAGTATTTCCCCAAAACATACAACTAAAATTAAAAGTCTTTCAAAGTCAAGCAGCTCTCTTTCACTGAGGAAGATCTTTGCAATCTAGGTACCAAAATATTCTAAAAAATCCCTCTTAAAGCATGTTATCATAACTTAGTGCTGATTAACTTTACCTTGATTTCTGTTTAAAATCAAGGAAAGAATCTTTTTTAGATAAATGTATTTTATATACACACTTCATGTGAATCAAGCAGTGGGAAATTGGTTTCCTACAGCATCAACTTATTCCAGTAACTTTCTGAAGCTATACTATCTAATGCTGCAAAACCATTTGAAACTAATATGCTCTTTTGCCCATTCTCTAGTTAAATGGCTTATGGGAAGGATGATTAAGGTCATATTAGTTTCAAATGGTTTTGCAGCATTATCATATGATTCTATGATAATGACTTCCACTAATTTGTTAATTAGCTAGACATCACCCAGGGTGGGGGCTTTTAGCCCATCATCCTTCCCATAAGCCATGTAACTAGAGAATGGGCAAAAGATCATTTACCTTCATCAAAGGCTGACATTGCAGCTAGTTTGATTTTTCAATGAGGATGTCTAGAGACCAGACTTATTAACGTAGAAGCTACTCAAGCAGCCTGTGTGTGGGATATGCATAGGTTAATAAAGGTTCTAATTGTGTAGCCTCACACCGCTGTCCATTTGAAGTCATATGAAGAAGTCCACTAAACTTCTTAGTTAAGAGATCTTGACATTTTCTCAGACGCACCAGCTGCTGGGCCTCTACCCACTCAGAAGCCAAGCTGGAAGTGAAAAAAATTCCCTGTTGGGATGAAGAATGCCCTGGTTCTAGGTGAACAAGTCTGGAAAATTTGATTGTGTGACAGGCAATGGCCTCCATTAAAAGAAGGAGGTGAGTTTTCATTACTGTTGTCTATGACGACTCTAAGAATAAAGATTACCAAGGATGGAGCTGCATTGATAGCTCCTTCTGCGAAAGAGGAAATGTATCTCTTTTCATTTCTTTCTGTACATATCACCATATTTTTACACTCATGGCAAAAGAAACCCATTCCAAGTTTCATCACTCTAAATGAAGTGACCTACACTTCTGACCAAAATATTATTAGTGTTTTAATGTAATTTAATGACTTTTTCCAAAAATGAAGATAACTTTTGCCTTTCTTGTAAATACCTATTTTTATTAATAGTTTAAAATCCTTCCTGAATGTCTCAGATAAAACCAATGTTTCTATTTTCCCCTTTTATATACATAAAACTCCCTATTATAAATAGTAGCTTCCAAGACAACACTGCATTCTCTTAATTACATGTCCTAATCCAATTTATAGGGTGAAGAAGTTCTTTCAGTGAAGACAAAATACTTCAAAAGAGACAAGTTACACTTAGGCTTTTTAGGGCTTTTAGAAGATGCTTAGTTACAAGTAACTACTAAGCAAGTCAGGTAAAAGTCTTAGTACATTAAGTACTGAAGTTTTATGATGTCAGTAAATTATCAACAACACAAATTCTTTACAAAAGTTAAAAAATACACACAACTTAAAACTTACCTATTATAATATCTGCCTCCCATCATAAATTGATTGTTTGATGTTGGACATATTTTAAAACGCTGAATATTCTCACTGGTCCGAAAATAAAGTGAATAATCACCAGGTGTATTATCTGAAGGCCTCACAAGAAAACTGCACACCTGACCAACTGAAAAGATAGCATAATAAAGTGTTATTCAACTGTTATTTATCTTAGTGTCATTTATGAGTGCTTATCAAAACTCCTTCTGTACAAATTATCAAGAACTGCATACAAAGTCTGAGGTAAGTTCCCACAGTGATCCCTGTTCTTCACCCAAATGGGATGTAATACTAAACTACCAAAGTTGATGCAAATTTGGCTGTAACTGACAACCTATCCACAGTTTTACCACCTCTTTACAAGAGCATTGGGGGTGGGGATCAACAATGTTTTAAAAAGCTAATGATTTTTTTATTCTAATATTTTACTTGACAGTATAAGTCAAATCTTGACATTTTCATTTAAATAATCATTTCCTCTATGAGGGGACTAAAAAGTTGATAATACTTTCTCCTGTAAGTATATAACAGTATTTTCTCCTCAGCATTTTGATGAAGCCCCAAATATTTAAATATGTATATAGTAAAACAAATTAATATTTTACCTGACATTACAAAACTAACTATACTTGAGAACATAAAAATACTCAATACTTATAGCCATCAGCATTGGATTTTTGTGTCCACCTGCTCCCCACCCCCAACATTCTGTAGCAGCAACCATTCCATTTGGAATTAGATACTCAAACATTCATACAGAAAAACAGGTTTTGCTGCAGTTCGATATAAATAGGATCACTTTATTCCATTCTACTACCACTGTCTTTCTATCTGAAATACAAGTACCTGTCATCAGCAAATTGTAAGCCTCTTGTTTGGAGATCTTCCCATGGAACCATCTTAAAGATGAAGAAAAAAATAGAAAGCAAGACTATCAGCACGCTTTTTTGGTTGTTGTGACATCTAAGGCTCTGGCACCTATGAATTAATCTTTTTTTAAACAACAACAACAACAACAACAAATAAACAAAAAACTAGTACATATAGATTATATAATCAACCATTTTCTTATTCAATGATTCTCTTGTTCTAGCAATAGAATGAAAGATAAATATCAACAGCTATATAAATAAATTCATTCAATACAAACGTCCAACATGAAGTAGATGTTCAAATCCAAGTGTGCTTAGAGATGAAAAGGCATTGTTTAAATGCTAGATAATTTCACAGGCATATTTGAATTCAATTTCAGATGGCAATTTGAAGCATGAAATGCAAAGTCCAAACATGGAGATTAATGAAGGTTAAATACTGTACAGAACAACTAAAACTGGAACAGCAGTTTTAAGGAACAGCAGAAAGAAAATCACTGGTGTGTGGTTTCATTTTGCTATTAAGTAACAAGAGATGCCTTCTTCAGTCATCAGTCCTTTGGAGACTACAAACTTTACAATTAATACAGAAAGCAGCAGATGCAATTACAGTAAGCAAATGGAGTACAGATGAAGTTATCTAGCTACTAGAATTTTTCTGTAACTTGCATTTGCCACTCATCTTGACTACTTCAAATAATATAACAGTCAACAGTTTGGCACAATATCAAACGTTCACCATAAATAAAAATAAATTGCAAAGAGCTAATATGATTTAAGTATCGAACAAGTTGGAATTCACTGCAAACAGGTTATTAAAGAGAAAAGCAGAAGGACTATAAGTGTTAGCACATGAGGCTAATACAGAAAAAGTGTTACTATTATACTATCATTCCTCTAACGAGGCTTTGTTCCCTCTGCTGCATTTAGAGTTAAGCAGATCTGAAAAAGGTTACTTCTAAGGCAAGATGCATATGTATAAATGGGTTTACACGACAAGGTTTTGGTAGCAGGGGGCTGCAGGAGTAGCCTCTGTTAGAAGAATCCAGAAGCTGCCCCATGTTAGATAACAGTCAGTTTCAGCTGGCTCCAAAGGGACCCGCTGCAGCCCAGAGCCAAGCCAATAAGCGATGTTGTTTGCGCCTCTGTGACATGAGATTTAAGAAAAATAATTTAAAAACTGCTAAAAAAAAACAAAAACAAAAACAAAAAACAAAAACAGATGTAAACTGACTGCAACCCCCATTCCCTTTTCCCCTGCACCACTCAGGGGAAGAAGACATAGAAGAGGGTGGATGGGGGGAAGGTGTTTTTAGTTTGTTTTATTTTTAGTTTCTCACTGCTCTAGCTTGTTAGTAATAGGCAATAAATGTTACTGTCTCCCTACTCTGATTCTGTTTTGCCTGTCACAGTAACTGTTGAGTGATCTTCCTGTCCTTATCTCAACCCTTGAGCCCTTTTCATTGTATTTTCTCCCCCTTTCCTTTGAGGAGCGGGAGTGAGAGAGCAGTTGTGGTGGAGCTCAGCTGCCCAGCTGAGTAAAACCACCACAATAAAAAACACAAACCATAAAACACCACACCTTAAACTGTGCATATTCTGGGTAAAAGTGATCGCACAGACTCATTTAAGATTTTATCATTGCAAAAACCATTGCAATTTGGCATAATACACAGATAATTGACATGAACTCTTGTATCTTCAGTAGCTAGTACAGAAGAAGAGTCTTCTAAAAAAAACGCAAAAATCAACGACACACCTTTGATTTGCCTCCCCAACGTCAACTTCATAGCTAAAGTTTACAGTTATGATTTGCCTTTAATAACAAAATAAAATCCTTACATTTTGCCTTCATGTGGATCTTCTTCTCTTCCCTAATGAGAAAAATTAACAAATTAAGTGCATGACAACAGTATACCTGATTTTAGAAAAGTGAACTTAATTGGTTAAGACCTTCTGTAGAAATAGGCAGCACTAAGAAGTCCAAGACATTTTTGAACTTAATGGCTTATTTCACATATCTGCATAAAGAGTTTTTCCACTTCATTCACCAAGTGGAAATTCAACCAAAACCCATTATTTCAGAAGATTGTTCTAGGCATATTTAACCTAACAATATACTTTTTAACCTACACTTGGCCCTTTAAAAAAATGCATATCACAATACAAAATTTTAGTCTATATATTTATGGATATTTCATGGCAAACAAACAAAAAAAAGAATGCAATTGAATGACTAGCAGGTTCTTTATCAGGACTGGTGAGTTTAGGGAACTGCCTAGTAAATTCACAGTATCATTAACTTGTTTGGACAACATGTCAATAAGCTCTATTTGGCTACTGAATTAGACTTAAAAGTTTGTTACACTATTTTAAAAGTGGTAGATTCAGTTACAAAAGGAAGGTTGAGAAAAGTATGTAACTGAAAATTGGGAAGTTAAATGCCACAGGTTTTGGTTTATCTCAGTGTTAAAGTCGCACACACACAAAATAATAAATAAATAAATAAATAAAATCTCAGTTCTCTAACAGATTTGAATATAAAATTACTTACAACTTCTTCTACCAGGTCATCTACAATAAGACCTTGTTCATCTGTCCGTAGGTTCGTAACCCACATCCAGCCATCTTCCAATTCATTATGGACAATAAACATATCTCCTTTAAGGAAACTGGAGAGAGTTACAGTAAGATTTATATTATGATTGTGCTTTAACTTAAAGTTTAATTAACACAATGAGTTCTTGAGCATAATTTCAGCAAAAATTTGAGGAAATATGATCATGAAAGATTAATTTATTGGTATCCCAAACATGGCATCTCACACTTTTAGTAGCTATAACAGATTAATAATTATCCTTTGATTTACATTTAGAATTTAATGGATGCTTTAATTCAGTCAAATTTAACATGGGCTAAGGACATATAAAACAAACACCACCACAATAATATTAAAAGATAGTAGCATTATTTTATCAAGAAGGATCAAATACTAAATACCAGTAAAAACAAAGATTCCCTTAATAACTTAAGCAAATAATACTTTTTATCAAAACCTATTTTTTTATAATAAAAGCCTGTGAAATATGTCTTCACATGCAAAGATCTAAACAGTACAAGTGCTAAAAAGAGGATACAGAATAGTTACTAAAAAAGCCATGCTATAATGGCTTTTATTATATATAATATATATATAATATATATTATATATATAATGGCTTTTATAATATATATAATGACATACTAAAAATCAAAGCTATAATAAGGACATAAATACAAAGCATTAAAATATCCAAGGGAGTTTCATTTTTGGAAGGTGATTATAAGTTGTTCCCTTAAGAGTAACCCTAAACTTGGGTCATATGAAAACCTTTCACTGGAGTACAGCAGGACTCTTCAATCAACATGGATGGTACATTAGTGGTACAGGCAAAAGCTACAAGGTACTGTTGTGGTCAACCTAGCAGGCAGCTAAGCACCACACATCTGTTTGTTCACTCCTCCTCATCCCCAGTGGGATGGAGAAAAGAACTGGGGGGGGGGGAGAAGGATAAAAAAACCTTATGCGCTGAGATAAAGACAGTTTAATAGGACAGAGAAGGAAGGGAAAATAATAATAATAACAATAACAGCAACAACAACAATAAGAGTAAAAGAATATACATAGCAAGTGATGCACAACGCGGTTACTCACCACCCACCAAACAATGCCCAGCCAAACCCCAAGCAGCAGCACACACACCCCTCAGGCCAACTCCCCGCAGTTTTCTTGTTCAGCTTGACATCATATGGTACTGAATACCCCTGTGGCCAGTTTAGGACAGCTGGCCTGGTTCTGTCCCCTCCCAGCTCCTTGTGCATCCCCAGCCTGCCCGCTTGCAGAACAGTGTAAGAAGCTGACAAGTCCTTGGCTTAGTGTAAGCACTGCTCTGCAACAACTAAAGCATCAGTGTGTTATCAACATCCTCATCCTAAATCCAAAACAGAGCACCAAATCAGCTACTAGGAGGAAAATTAATTCTATCCTAGCCAAAACCAGGACAGGTACTGAAGCTCATCAACTACTAGAGTACAATCCAAAACTAGAAGCAATTTTCTATTGCATGTCTTCCATTTGTGAGGGTAATAGAAAAGGCATTAATTTGAATGCAAAGCGAACAGCAAGAATAATAAAAAAAAAGCCTAATGAAAATATTTAGAATGAATTCAGCTACTAATGAATCTAAATCCCAATAATGAACAATAAACAGCAAGGCCAGACTACATCAGTTCTATAACAAAGTACACTAATTTGTTGCTTGGAAGACAGGTTCAAATTCATAGAATCATAGAATCATAGAATATCCCGAGTTGGAAGGGACCCATAAGGATCATCAAGTCCAATTCCTGGCACCACACAGGTCTACCCAAAAGTTTAGACCATGTGACTTAGTGCATAGTCCAAGTATTTCTTAAATTCAGTCAGGCTTGGTGCAGTGACTACTTCACTGGAGAGCCTGTTCCAGTGTGCAACCACCCTGTCAGTGAAAAATCTCCTCCTAATATCTGCTCTGAACTTCCCCTGCCT
>NC_048925.1:20741-54453 GCF_011077185.1 Oxyura jamaicensis | reverse complement strand
CCTATCACTGGTGTTTACAGAGAATAGGTCACCCGCCTCTCCACTCCTCCTCACGAGGAAGTTGTAGACTGTGATGAGGTCTCCCCTCAGCCTCTTCTTCTCTAGGCTGAACAGGCCCAGTGACGTCAGCCGCTCTTCATATGTCTTCCCCTCCAGGCCCTTCACCATCTTCGTCGCCCTCCTCTGGACACTCTCCAACAGTTTAATGTCCTTTTTGTACTGCGGTGCCCAGAACTGCACACAGTACTCAAGGTGAGGCCGTACCAGCGCAGAGTAGAGCGGGACGATCACTTCACTTGCCCTACTAGCGATGCCATGCTTGATGCACCCCAGGATACGCTTGGCCCTCCTGGCTGCCAGGGCACACTGCTGGCTCATATTCAACTTGCTGTCAACCACAACCCCCAGATCCCTCTCTGTGGGGCTGCTCTCCAGTGTCTCGTCGCCCAGTCTGTACATATAGCCAGGGTTGCCCCATCCCAGGTGCAGGACCTGGCACTTGCTTTTGTTAAACTTCATGCGGTTGGTGATCGCCCAGCTCTCCAATCTGTCCAGAATTAAATTAACCCTAAAATAATTCAAATTTTTCAAAAATCAATTATAACATTAAAATTCTAAGTCAAGAAGTCAAGGCATCCAAGTGGGTTTTGAATATCTGCAGAGAAGGAGACTCCACAACCTCTCTGGGCAACCTGTTCCAGTGCTCTGTCACCCTCATAGTAAAGTACCCTCTCATATTCAGCCGAAACCTCTTATGCTTCGTTTTGTGCCTGTTGCCTCTTGTCCTGTCACTGAACACAACTGAAAAGAGACCAGCTCCATCCTCTCAGCACCCTCCCCTCAGATATTTATATACATTGATGAGGTCTCCCCTTAGTCTTCTCTTTTCCAGGCTAAACAGGGCCAGTTCTTTCAGCCTGTCCTCATACGACAGGTGCTCCAGTCCTCTAATCATCTTAGTATCCCTCCTCTGGACTCACTCCAGTAGTTCTATGTCCCTCTTGTACCAGGGATCCCAGAACTCGACACAATGCTCCAGGTGTGGACTCAACAGGGCTGAGCAGAGGGAGAGGATCACCTCCCTTGTCCTGCTGGCAACACTCTTAAGAATGCACCCCAGGATACCGTTGGCCTTCTTTGCCAGAAGGACACATTGCTGACTCATGGTCAGCCTGCTCTCCACCAGGACTCCCAGGTCCCTCTCTGCAGAGCAGAACTCCAGCAGGTTAGCCCCCAGCTTGTATATCTTAGCCTATATCTTAGGCCAGCATTCCTAACAAGAACCCAGTTCAACCAACATGTTATATCACCTTGTGAAACCAAGATGGTCTCATTAGGGTACTAGAACACTGAAGGGAAATGGTTGTGTTTTTTGTTGTTGTTGTTAGTTTTTTTTGACATCTTCCTTTTTTTCTTTTTTAGCAGATGCTAAATATACTATTCTTAATTTTATTAGATAATCAGTGCTCACATTGTCTTTCTGGTGGTCAAGATTGGTTTGGCTTGAATTATTTATCTTCTGCTAGTTACTTCTGCAGGCAAATTTTAGGGAAAAGCCTAGATAATTTGTTTTAAACCCTCACTAGACATTTTTACACAGCATTCCCTAATACACAAACTTATCCACTTTGAGAAAAATGTAAGCCTTTGAAATTGGTAATGTTCTACTTCTAAACTAAGCTTCATAGTTTTAGCACTTTAATGCAATACAAACAGTATATCAAGGATAAAACTTATTACTATATCCATCAAGAAAAAAAAAGTTATCATACTTTTAACATCCCATTGTTAAGTCTAAGATGCAATTGGAAAGTATTTGCGTAGTAAACATACTAAAATCATTAATATTCATAAACAAGAAAAATTTCACAACTGCTTCTACCTATTATTAAAACATACCTTATTTCATCAGTTTCTGGCACTTTGGTGTATGGTAGAATTGCTCGAACTCTCCTTCTATCCTCCACAGGCTACAATTTAAGAGAAGAGAGCAAAGATATTACATTTTGCTTTCACTCACTTTTAGTGTAGAATTCCTCTCCCCAACATTACGCTATTCAGAGGGAAAGGTCTGGTAACAGAGATTTGTATCCAGTTGTGAGTTTTAAGTTTTCAAATGGTCAAAAAAGTAAGAGCTAAGAATGTTTAATTCCTAAAGTTATCTACAACAGCTCTCATTACATTCCTAGCCTCGTAGCATGACAGATAACATATGCTATCAAAATTAATTACCAATAATGTAACTCCCATGAAAGAGTACTTTAGAATTCCCTTCCACTTAGTGAAAATTTAGGAAAATTTAACATTCGGAAACATTTGGGTTTTGCTTGGAGGGATGAACGTGAAGATACAGTTTGTAGGTGATTTTTTTTAATTTACTGATATTGTCTTAAGCATGGAGAAATGAAAGATGACCAACTTTTAAAAACTTCAGTTATTTGAAGGACCCATATTTTGAAATGTATGCTTGATACATAGAATATCCTGAGTTGAAAGGGATCCACAAGGATCATCAAGTCCAACTCAGGGCTCCACTCAGGAACACCATATGTTTGAGCGTGCTATATAAATGCTTCTTGAACTCTGACAGGATTAGTGCTGTGACCACTTTCCTGGGGAACGTGTTCCAGTGCCTGACCACCCTCCTAGTGAAGAACCTTTTCCCAGTATCCAATCTGAACCTCCCCTGTTGAAGCTTCATGCCATTCCCTCGGGTCCTTTCACTACTCACCAGGAAATCAGAGCCTGCCGTTCCTCTTCCCCTCGTGAGAAAGCTGTAGGCCTCAATTAGGTCTAACCTCAGTCTCTTCTACCCTAGGCTGAACAAACCAAGTGACCTCAGACACTCCTCAAATATCTTCCCCTCTATACCCCTCACCATCTTCAAATTCCTCCTTTGTTTTTATATCCTTATACCGTGGCACCCAAAAGTGCACACAGTACTTGAGGTGAGGATGCAACAGTGCAGAGTACAGAGTACAGTGGGACAATCACTTCCCTTGACCACCTAGCAATACTATGCCCGATGCACTCTAGGACACAGTTGGTTTGGCTGCCAGGGATCACTCTTGACTCATATTCAACTTGCCATCGACCAGAACTCCCAGATCCCTTTCCACAGGGCTGCCTTCCAGCCTTTCAAATATGGATGTATATCAAGGGTTCCACTGTCCAAAGTGCAAACTCTGGCACTTGCTATTGTTAAATTTCATATTCTTGATGATTGCCCAGCTCTCTAGTTATCACGATCTCACCAAAAGACCTCTCTATACTCAAGGGAGTCAACAGCTAATACTAATTTAGTATCACCTGCAAACTTACTTAGCATGTGTGGAAAAATTGCTGGAGGTGACTTATTAAGACTAAAGGTATGTCCATATATTAAGAGAAGTTTGGTATTTTTTACTGTGCTAGGCAGCTGAACTCTATCATAACTGCTCTCTCACTCCCCCTCCCCAGAAGAGTAGGGGAAGAAGAAAAGAAAAAAACAATTAACGGGTTGAGATAAGTACTCTTGAGGTAGTCTATGCCAAGGATGTGCGGAGCCTCTGGGACTGTCACAGTGGGGTGCTTCTGCCACTCATTCCCAGTTAGGCTCACTTCAGCCTCCAATAATCATAGAATCATAGAATCATAGAATCATAGAATATTCCGAGTTGGAAGGGACCCATAAGGATCATCAAGTCCAATTCCTGGCACCACACAGGTCTACCCAAAAGTTTAGACCATGTGACTTAGTGCATAGTCCAAGTGTTTCTTAAATTCAGACAGGCTTGGTGCAGTGACTACTTCACTGGAGAGCCTGTTCCAGTGTGCAACCACCCTCTCAGTGAAAAATCTCCTCCTAATATCTGCTCTGAACTTCCCCTGCCTCAGCTTCACCCCGTTCCCGCGGGTCCTATCACTGGTGTTTACAGAGAATAGGTCACCCGCCTCTCCACTCCCCCTCACGAGGAAGTTGTAGACCGCGATGAGGTCTCCCCTCAGCCACCTCTTCTCTAGGCTGAACAGGCCCAGTGACCTCAGCTGCTCTTCATATGTCTTCCCCTCCAGGCCCTTCACCATCTTCGTCGCCCTCCTCTGGACACTCTCCAACAGTTTAATGTCCTTTTTGTACTGCGGTGCCCAGAACTGCACACAGTACTCAAGGTGAGGCCGTACCAGCGCAGAGTAGAGCGGGACGATCACTTCACTTGCCCTACTAGCGATGCCATGCTTGATGCACCCCAGGATACGCTTGGCTCTCCTGGCTGCCAGGGCACACTGCTGGCTCATATTCTACTTGCTGTCAACCACAACCCCCAGATCCCTCTCTGCGGGGCTGCTCTCCAGCGTCTCGTCGCCCAGTCTGTACATATAGCCAGGGTTGCCCCATCCCAGGTGCAGGACCTGGCACTTGCTTTTGTTAAACTTCATGCGGTTGGTGATCGCCCAGCTCTCCAACCTGTCCAGATCTCTCTGCAAGGCCTTTCCACCCTCGTCCCAGTCTACAACTCCTCCAAGTTTGGTGCTGTCAGCAAATTTGCTCCAAACACCTTCTAGTCATACATCCAAATCATTTATAAAGACATTGAAGAGGACTGGCCCTAAGATAGAGCCTTGAGGGACCCCACTAGTGGCCATCCGCCAGCCTGATGTGGCCCCATTTACCACAACCCTTTGAGCCCTGCCCGTCAGCCACTTGCTCACCCATCGTATGATGTTTTTGTCTAGTTGTATGCTGGACATTTTGTCCAGTAGGATTCTATGGGAAACCGTGTCAAAAGCCTTGCTGAAATCCAAAAAGATCACATCAGCTGGTTTCCCTTGGTCAACTAAACGGGTGATCATATCGCAAAAGGAAATCAAATTTGTTAGGCAGGACCTACCCCTCATGAACCCATGTTGGCTGGGACCAATGACTGCATTATCCCCCAGGTGCGCTTCAGTAGCCTCAAGAATCATCTTCTCCATAATTTTACCAGGCACTGACGTGAGACTGACAGGCCTGTAATTGCTAGGGTCTTCTTTCTTACCCTTCCTGAAAATTGGCACATTTGCCAGCTTCCAGTCTACTGGGACCTCTCCAGATGTTCCTTGGTAGCCTGATGGCATTAGGGTACACTTTGCACTGGTATCCACTAGAGCTTTGTATTCCTGTGGTTCTGATGTGCTAGGACACTGGATCCACACAGTCGAATAAATCTGGATGTTCCTCTCCTCTACCTGGCCAGAGGCAGGGCCCCTCTAGGCCTGGTTGGAGTATCTGTCACTTAATTCTTGCAAAGGCGAAGCAGAGGTCCGGTCCCTTTGTCAGGGTCAAGAGTAACATCTGTAACAATTTGCGGCAGTTGCAGGGCAAGGAGGTGATCAGGCCTAGTCAGCATGGGTTTATGAAGGACAGGTCCTGCTTGACGAACCTGATCTCCTTCTATGACAAGGTGACACGCTTAGTGGATGAGGGAAAGGCTGTGGACATGGTCTACCTTGACTTCAGTAAGGCATCTGACACCGTTCCCCACAGCATTCTCCTCAGGAAACTGGCTGCTCATGGCTTGGACTGGCGTACACTTTGTTGGGTTAAGAGCTGGCTGGATGGCCAGGCCCAGAGAGCTGTGGTGAATGGAGTCAAATCCAGTTGGAGGCCGGTCACTAGTGGAGTCCCCCAGGGCTCGGTACTGGGACCAGTCCTCTTTAACATCTTCATCGATGATCTGGATGAGGGGATCGAATGCACCCTCAGTAAGTTTGCAGACGACACCAAGTTAGGTGTGTGTGTCGATCTGCTCGAGGGTAGGAAGGCTCTGCAGGATGATCTGGATAGGCTGGACTGATGGGCCGAGGCCAGCGGTATGAAGTTCAACAAGGCCAAGTGCCGGGTCCTGCACCTGGGGCACAACAACCCCAAACAGCGCTACAGGCTGGGAGATGTGTGGTTAGAAAGCTGCCTGGCAGAGAAGGACCTGGGAGTATTGGTTGACAGTCGGCTGAATATGAGCCAGCACTGTGCTGAGGCGGCCAAGAAAGCCAGCAGCATCCTGGCTTGCATAAGAAACAGCGTGGCCAGCAGGTCCAGGGAAGTGATTGTCCCCCTGTACTCGGCTCTGGTGAGGCCACACCTCGAGTACTGCATTCAGTTTTGGGCCCCTCGCTACAAGAAGGACATGGAGGTGCTTGAGCGAGTTCAGAGAAGGGCTATGAAGCTGGTGAAGGGTCTGGAGAACAAGTCGTACGAGGAGCGGCTGAGGGAGCTGGGACTGTTCAGCCTGGAGAAGAGGAGGCTCAGGGGCGACCTTATTGCACTCTACAGGTACCTGAAGGGAGGCTGTAGCGAGGTGGCGGTTGGTCTATTCTCCCACGTGCCTGGTGACAGGACGAGGGGGAATGGGCTCAAGTTGCACCAGGGGAGGCTTAGGCTGGATATTAGGAAGAACTTCTTTACTGAACGGGTTGTTAGTCACTGGAATAGGCTGCCCAGGGAAGTGGTCGAGTCACCATCCCTGGAGGTCTTTAAAAGATGTTTAGATGTAGAGCTTAGGGATATGGTTTAGTGGAAGATTTGTTAGCGTTAGGTCAGAGGTTGGACTCGGTGATCTTGGAGGTCTCTTCCAACCTAGACTATTCTGTGATTCTGTGATCAGCCCTTCTACTGCCTCTGGGGAACTGCCCAACAGAAACCAGAGCAGTAATTTTCCTAGGAGACCTCCTTTTTGCTGTTTTATTTCCTTGCAGTTCACTTACTCGAGCTGATAGGGTAGGTTCATCATCCCACTGCCTCATATCTTCCCCGTGGTCACGCAGATAAAACCACAGGGCGCCATGTTCTGTGTGTCCCAGGTACTCTCTCCCTCAATCAGGAAAAAGCTGATTCTTAATGGCTGAAATATTGCTCCACCTGGGTGAGGAGGGAGATATATTTTCTTCAGGGTGGTGGAACCTTTGGGACAGTTTCTCCACAGCCGAGATGCAGGCCCGTAGTGGGGCAGAGAGATTTTCTACATATTTTTGTAGCTGGCTGGACACAACATCCACTGTTGGTCCTATCCCACCTTTCCAATTCATTGCTGCCAGTGTGCTGGCATGTGGTGATGGTGCACCCCGAACAAACTTATGCCACATGGACGTTGTGCACTGGACTTCATCAAGATCTTTAGGTATCTGGGTGTTGTCGAAATCACTATAAATCATCTCCAGCACAGCTAATTCCCTCAGTTGCTGGAGACCTTTCTCAATGGTGGTCCACTTGCCTACTTGATATACAATATCCTCCTCGTGTGGATACCTTTCTTTCACACCTGCCAGGAATCGCCTCCAGAGGCTAAGAACCTGTGCCTCTCTCCCATTTTCTCTGTCTATGACCTTTTCTCTAGAGAGGGATCCCAGCTACTTGGCTTCATGCCTTCTAATTGTTGGATATTGGCCCCAGTGTCCCAGCATCGAAGCAGCCAAGTGAGGATGTGCTCACCTGGGTGTCGACTGAAATCCTTTTGTATATCTCGCAATTTACTCAGGGATAGGGATTGGGTGGTTTTTGACTCTTTTATGATTTCCATCTCTTCTTCCTGCTGTTTTTGTGATGACTCTGCTTTAGAGCTGCCTGCCTTTTCCCCTTCTCCCTCCTTCTTAGGAGGAGCTTCTTCACTTACTAAATGAGCTGACTTCCGTTTCCATTGTTTTCTCTTGACTATGGGGGCGACTGATACCATGGTCCTCTGGGTTATCCACAGTGTGTGTTATCTGGTCATCAGATTCAGAGACCTCCTCCCTCCCTTGAGGGTGCTGGGTAGCATTAATCGCTGTTTGATAGGCAGTGTTAATTACTGTTTGATAAGCATAGGCCAGAACCCAGCACAGTGCTCCAAGCTAGAGTCCTCTAGCTTTGCCAGGATCAAGGCATACATCTTTCAAATATTCTGTCAGTTTTTTAGGATTTCGCACTTGTTCAGGGGTGAAGTTGAAAAGCATCGGAGGAGACATCTGTGACAAGTACCTACCTATATCCTCCCACACACCTTGCCACCCACCACCACACTTTCTGGGTGCAGATTCCTGAGTGGTATTCTTAATTAATTGTTTAATCTTATAGAGAAGAGGAAAAACATTGTGCAGAGTTAGCAATAGGAGTACATTGGTTACACATGGATATTCAAAGTACTCAAAAACTATTGTAATTAGCCCAGAGGGGAAAGAAGGAGGAGGTACCATTCCTGATATTATTCATAAAATGACTTCCAGAGGAGGAAAGGAAGACAGTATAGTTTTGAATATTCTCTAAAAGATAATTTCCAGGAGACCCAAATGATAATAATGCAGAACCCGAATACCAGATTAAACTCAAGGCCACTGCTTTACAGCACAGCAAATTAAAAAACAAAACAAAACAAAACAAAACAACAACAACAACAACAAAAAACAACAAACAACACAAAAAAATTAAAAAAAGATTTTAGCACACTCTCTGATCGGATATAGAGGAGAAGGGAGAACGTGGCACAGATTACATGAAACATGATCAAACAGGAAAATATTAACAGGAAACTGAAAATGGTGACTGTGGGAAAGGAATTCGCAGGTGGCTTTGCCCTGCTTCCCATGTCCTTGTATTAGAGATAATGAGGAAACAAGCTAGAGACAAGTGCATGGAGAAGCTAGACCTATGATAAGTTGTTATCGGCGCACGCTGTAGTTAGTTGCCTATATATACTCTGTGAGAACCTGCAATAAAGGGAGGACGATTATACTTGCATCGAGGTTGCATCGTTACTCCGGTCCGTTTCCCTTTCCAACAACATCTGGTAGCAGAGGATGGTTACGCACCAGACAGTCCAGTGCGACTAAGTCTCCGAGACTGTGGTAAGCAGCTAGAGGAGGAGGGATTGGGAAAATAAACGGCTGAGAGGGTGCCGCTTGGCAGACATGGGTCAGGGTGGCTCCTTACCTCTCAGGGGAAGCACAGACACGGAACTGGAGGCTGCTGCATTGTTGCACGCTGGAATACTCTCTAAGAGAGGTAGCGAGACAACGGGAAGATAAACGACTGAGAGGGTGCTGCTTGGCAGACACGGGTCAGGGTCGCTCCCTACCTCTCAGGGGAAGCTCAGCCACGGAAGTGGAGGCTGCTGCATTGTTGCTCACTGGAATACTCTCTAAGAGAGGTAGCGAGACAACGGAAAGAAACTGATCAAATTGATCAAGTTGGGACAAGATGGGGACATTTTAGAGAGACTGCCTTGCTGTTCCCTGTTACGGAATGGCGGGAGTTAGGGAATACCATGTGGGAAAGGACTATAACAGGGGATTCAAAAGATGAAAAGGAAGTGAAAACTGTCTGAGTTGTGACGAACGGTATTAGAGACATTAAAGGCTATGGAGGCGGAGAAGGAGGTTGCCTGTGCCGCGGCCCAGATGTCAACACTAGGAGCGGCAGCCCTTGCAGAACTGTTACTGACTTTTAACACGCATTGTGGGCGAGTACTCTGGGGATGCCCCTCTAAATCACGCAGAAGTCCCGCCGACACACCATTGGGCGCGGAAAAGACGGAAGTTGGCGGGGCCAGGTCAAAGCACAGATCTGAGCCGCTTGCGGAAGTAACACCCCAGGACACCCAGGGGGGATGTCCTGCACCACCCACAGGAGAGGGAGGAGAGGCATGCCGACCTCCACCCTCGGCTCCGCCGCTGCTGCGCCCCGGCCACCCCCGGGTCGGCCCCGAGCCTCCCTCTCTGCTTCGCTCTGCTGCGCCCGCCGAACCGAGCGGCTCTGCCGCTGTTGCTACCCCCCAACCCCGGGCCGCCCCCCCCGGGCCGCCCCCCCGCCCCCCCCCCCAGCCCGCCAGTGTGTCTGCTGGCGCTGCCGATGGCAGCCCGGCCAAGGTTTCAAACCTCCTACCCCAGACTTGTGATAACTCCTTATGGTTTCTACCAAAAGAAAAAAAAAAAAAGAGAGAGAAAGAAAAAAGGAAAGAAAAAAAAGAAAAAAAATAGAAAAAAAAGAAAAGAAAAGAAAAGAAAAGAAAAGAAAAGAAAAGAAAAGAAAAGAAAAGAGAAAGAAAAAGAAAGAAAAAGAAATGAAAAGAAAAAAGAAAGAAAAAAGAAAAAAAAAGAAAAAAATGAAAAAAGGGAAAGAAACAGGAAAAAATATAAAAAGGAAAAAAGAAAAAGAAAAAAATAGAAAAAAATAGAAAAAAATGAAAAAAAATGAAAAAAGAGAAAGAAAAAATGAAAAAATCGAAAAAATGAAAAAAAAAAAAAAGGAGGGAAAAAGAGACAAAAAGAAAAGAAAAAAAAAAGAGAGAAAACCAGGGGAAACTGGTTACAAGATACCAAGAGGAGGAATGTTTGAGTGTGGAGCCAACTTTTTTGGAGAGATCCTGGAATGGTTTGGGTTTGCCCTTGCCTGCTGCACCATCGAAAGCCTTGCATTTGCATTGTGTACACTTTTTATCTTGGGCTCTCGGGCAAAGCAACACCACCAGTGGTACCTTGAGAAATTTGAAGACTACCCAAAGGATAGAAAAATTCTGATTCCATTTGTGTATTAACAGATGCTTTGAATACCATCAGGTTCTGGTGGTGACGCTGTTTTTGAAATGGTTACGGTTTGGAACAACTAACACTTCACAAGTGTTAGCCAGTTAACATACTCTGTTCACTAGTGACAAAGCCTTGCGCTGCTATTAGTTACTGCTTTTCTTCTTAATGGAACCCCCAGATCTGATGGACATGGTGAACAGGAACAAAAGTGCTTTTGCAACAGCACAGCACCGTTGTGAATACTTAAGGCAAGATGACTCAATTCACATTGTACTACTGTACAGGATTTCTGATGTTTCATTTTCAGCCTATAGAGTGTTTGGGTATTACCCATCTGATCTAGCCATGTCCTGAGGATTGTGCAGTGAGCCCAGTCACCCTTAGTGTATAATTTGGCTGGTGCATTTTGCCTCTTACTTATCTACATACACAAATGGGGTTGATTTGTCTTGCCTTCCTAATTTTCTTCCCCTTGCCCCCATTTCTAGGAGAACTGATGCAGACCAAAGACATTGATTTAATATAGTTGCTGTTAGGTGAGAAATGTTCTTCCCGCTCTCTGCACTCTTGCACAGATATGAACACTATATAGGTAAAATGTAATACTGTTTACACCAATAGCTGTAGTGGTAATTCTCCCAAATAAATGAATTAGTCATCTACCTCTAAAACTTCATAACTATCTCAAATAATATACAACATTTGTTTTTGTGTTCAGCACTATTTTTAGAGATATATTTTTTTTATTAAGGGTGCATTAATAGTGATAGACTGTTCTCCAAGGATTTTTACAGAATGTTCTTACTATGCAGTTTTGAACAAGTCTTTCTTTTCCTGTTGATAACGGTCCGGTCAATCTTTATATTCAAAGTTTGGAATCTTTTAGTGTTTTCTTACTGTTTCATTAACGTTAGTTCTCACATTGCTATATCTTTTCCTGAAGGAATCCAGAGGGATTTTAAAGACATGATAGAATCTCAAGTATACAGACTTCTGAGTTTTGGACACATATATGTCCTTTGAATATTTGTGATATTAAAGAGTATTTTTTTAGAATTCCAGAAAAGTCAGTTTTCTGCAGAAACCCTCAAAAAAAAAAAAAAAAAGATGAACTGCTGCAGATGTATTTTGGAAATCTATTTGGAAATCAAAAACAAATTGATAATATAACTTTACTAGGTGTTGAGTGTTCTGGTATGGTATTGTGTTAAGCTTTGTCCAGTGTTCAAAATTCTTTTTTGCTATGACCTACACGGCTGTAGTAATCCATGTAATATGAGGGTGGAACTTTACTCTTCTAATTTTAAATATTTCCTTTTAAAAGTACATTCAGGAAACGGGCAGTGAAAAAGGACTTTGCCACCCAAGATTTTTCTTAACAATGGTGTATTCCTGCTTTCCTTCTTGTAACAGTGATACAGTACTTAGTGCACTAAAGTCTTGGCTATCATTAAGGACTTATTCAGTGATACAGAGAAACATAATACACTTTATCATTATTGACTGAAATAGCCAAAGGATAGAGGGGAGAGAAGCTGTCACTCATACCATGATGATAACTTATCCTACAGCTAAGCCTTTGGACTGCCAGTTGCTCCGCACAGAGATGACCAGTTACTGCCTCAGTAGACACCCAGGAAACACCACAGAACAGGTTGGGAAAGGCACTTTACATAATGAATCACCTAGCATTACCCTTTCCTTACAAAGAGGTACCACCCATAGTAAAACATTACAAAAGGATGAATTCCGCACTGCCACAGGTGCCAGAATCAGAGCAGGCCTTAGTGATGGTAACAAATTGAAATACAGGTCTTTGGGAGGGACCCCAGCCTCTAATAACTTGGGGTCGAGGGTATGCTTGTGTCTCCACAGGTCACGGACCAAGATGGGTACCAGCAAGGGGGTAAGGCCATGGTTGGCCTCCTCCTCACAATCGCCGCTGTCATCGGTTATTGCCAGCCCTGGGTCTCCATCCAACCATGCCACAACATCGGGGTCACCCTCACCAAGATGACAGGACAAGAAGCGATGTGCCTGTCCCTGGCTAGTGCTAACGACCCCTTTACAACACATCTGGTGGGGATCCTGGCAGATAACAAAGATTGGACTGTCTACTTGCTGCGAGCGCCCCTAGAGCCACAAGAATTAGATATCCTGGGAAGTGTAACAGCCACAGCATGTGTAAGGTTCAATTACATGGGCAAAAACCAAACCATGAAACAAATTGTCAATGTCACACTTGCTCCTTATTGCAATGCATCTCTTTGGTGTAATTATACAAAACTATAATAGCATCGTTCCTTGTGCCAGGAGCAGCTCTGCTCGGCTGTGGGATCGACTGTGGAACGGACACCCATAGGTGCACCCCGAGCATTTTCCTTGGAGGGGTCTCCACTCTCAGCTGCTCACCACGGGAGTAGACAAGGACCTCCTGAAGCCGCGGACAAATTACCTTATGTGATATTTTCTTGTGGTATGAATGAAAAGTGAAAGAGGCCTCTTTGCGTGAGTGTGTGATTGTGTTGTGTGACTGAGAAGTAGCATCGCGGCGAAGCACCATCCTTAGTGCTTAGTGACTTGTTTATTGATGTAGATTCTAGTAGGCACGCTACTTTACAATCATAATTGTATGTGATTTTGCCCTGTTGGTTATTATAATGTTTGCAGTGTTTGATAGAAAATATATAGAAAGCATTTGGTTGACTGTAAATAAAAAGGGAGAATTGTGGGAAAGGAATTTGCAGGTGGCTTTGCCCTGTTTCCCACGTCCTTGTATTAGAGATAATGAGGAAACAAGCTAGAGACAAGTGCATGGAGAAGCTAGACCAATTATAAGTTGTTATTGGCGCACGCTGTTGTTAGTTGCCTATATATACTCTGTGAGAACCTGCAATAAAGGGAGGACGATTATACTCGCATCGAGGTTGCATCGTTACTCCGGTCCGTTTCCCTTTCCAACAACAGGTGAGTAGCGAGTAAGCGTGTTAGTCGTAAGCATTTTAATCAATTCTATTGTTATCTCAACCCTTCGAGCCCCGAGCCCCATGTTGGGTGCCAAAAAGGACTGTGGTGGTTTTACCTTGCTAGGCAGCTGAATTCAACCACAACTGCTCTCTCACTCCCCCTCCTCAGAAGAGGAGGGGAAGACCAAAAGAAAAAAACAATTCACGGGTTGAGATAAGGATAATTTAATTAAAGGAAAAATAATTATTAAGATAAAATTATTAAGGGAAAATTAAATAATTTAACTAAAGGGAAAAGGAAAGGGGAAAACAAAACAAAACAGGACAAGTGCAGAACACAGCACTGTATGGGTTGCTGCAGGAAAAGGTAACTCCATCCCAGCCAGACCCAGTGCAAGTGCTGAGGAAAATTCAAGAATGAGATGCAACAAATATGGAAGGAAGGAATCTTTTCCATGATAGTCCCCTTGGCAACATAACCTACTTTTCTGGTTTTGGCTGCGATAGAGTTAATTTTCCTCCTAGTAGCTGGTATGGTGCTGTGGACTATGGACTAAGTCCTATGGACTTAGGATGAGGATAATGTTGATAACACACTGACATTTTAGTTGTTGCAGAGCAGTGCTTGCACAAGTCAAGGACTTTTCAGCTTCTCATACCACCCTGCTACTGAGCACGCTGGGGGTGTAAAAGGAGCTGAAAGGGGACAGAACCAGGACAGCTGACCCAAAGTGGCCAAAGGGATATTCCATACCATGTGACATCATGCTGAACAATTAACATGTGGTGGGTGGCTGGAGTGGAGGAGTGTCTGCTGCTTGGGGACAGGCTGAGGTCAGTGGGTGGTGAGCAACTGCATTGTGCATCACTTGCTTTGTACGTATTATTATTATTTCTCTTTATTTTCTGTCCTATTAAACTGTCTTTACCTCAACCCACAAGCTTTTACCTTCCCCCACCCAGTTCTTTTCCCCCATCCCACTGAGGGAGTAGGGGAGAGGGTGAGCAAACCACTGTGTGGTGCTTGGCTGCCTGCCAGGTTAAACCACAACAGGCATTTTGGTGCCCAACATGGGCCCAAAGGGTTGAGATAACAACAGATCTGACAAGAGAAAAAAATTTAAACAAAATTGTTATAAGCATTAGATCAGTTTAATAGTTGCTAATCACAACAGTGATTTTTTTTGATTTCAGCTCTGTTGTGTTTGTTTTCCAAATTGAATTATATAGCATATTACTTACTGTATGCGTTCCCTGTCGTGCTGTTTATCATTTCCGGGGGCTGGTTCAAGGTTATTATTTTGCTGTACTGTCTAACACTGTCATATGATATGATAAAATTACTGGTCATGAGACTAATTTGGTATTTGTAATCAGCATTGCCGCCACCTCTATACTTTGGAAACCATATCTCAGAAACTATTAATAAATACACCATTTACCTTGGGGGGAGGTGTTTTTTTCCCACTTGTTCACTCTCCCTTTCTCCTTTACCCCCTTCTTCTCCTCCAGGCTAGTTCTGATAGCTCTTCACAACTTTGAATATCCTTGGGATGGTCAAATCAGCATGTTCCTATTGTTATATCTCCTGAATGCCTTTCATTTTTTTTCATGGTTCAACAACTACTTAAGAATGCTATCTAGAGATCTGTCCTGAGGCAGGATAGTTATGAGTGGTAGGGAGTGCGGGAGGATATGGGCAGGCACCTAGAGCAGTGGGCACCTCCAGTGCTTTGGAACTTCACCCCAAACAAGTGCAAAATCCTAAAAAACTGGTAGAATGCTTGAAAAAGGTGTGTCATCAACCTGGCAATTCCAAAGGGACACAAAT
This sequence comes from Oxyura jamaicensis, assembly GCF_011077185.1. Lineage (NCBI taxonomy): Eukaryota > Metazoa > Chordata > Aves > Anseriformes > Anatidae > Oxyura > Oxyura jamaicensis. The sequence continues at coordinate 39,144 of NC_048925.1, read as the reverse complement.
TATTGTGACATGCTGGGGTATGGCCTATGCTTAGCCAGCTGTAGTCAATGCCAAAACAACCCCTGTGAAAGGCTCTGTGGCCACTGTCACCCATGAGACAGGCCCAGCGGCCATTCTAACTCCAGCGATAAGCCCCATGGCTGGGCCAGACAATCAACCTCTCCCAAGATCAATAGCCCCTATATGCAAGATGAAATAATGGATGAGAAAGTCAGGTTGTTTAGAAAGGAAAGGAACTCCTACTCAAAAGGGAAGGAGGAAGAAGATGATGAAGAAGGCTACTCCAAAGTGGCTAGGCTATCAAAGGAACAGGAGGATGACGAGGAAGATTTCATAAAACAATCAATAACTACCCGATCCCTATAGAAGGGTGAACTAGAAGAAATGTGAAAATATTTAAGCCATTGTCCAGGTGAGCACATTGACACCTCGCTGCTCCAATGCTGGGATAACAAGGCCAATAGCCTGGAAACAGAGGGCAGGGAAACAAAGAAGATTGCTTGCTAGGGAAGGAGGCATAGAAAAAGCAATAGGAAAAGGAGAACCAGTCTTCACCCTCTGGAGGTGACATCTGTCAGGCATGAAGGAAAGGTATCCCTTCAGGGAAGATCCTGTATGTCAATCAGGCAAGTGTGTGAGAAAAAACGTTGTGTTTTTGCAGTAGAATATGTTTTTGCAGTAGAATGTGTTTTTGCAGTAGAAAACTAACCTTGTGCATTCAAAAGTGGTTGTGCAGTCATAAAAAAGGGGAATGTTAATCAGATAAGGGGACAGTAGATGGTCCCACTGTTCCAAAATAAGGAGGATGACTGAGAAAAACAGGACGAGCAGTGTGAAAACAGTAAAAACGAAAATCACGGGCTCTCTAATCACGAGAGAAGAAGGGAAAAAACAAAGGAAAAGAAGAAATTAAAGGCTGATGAAAAAAATTGTACATATATCGTATAGAAGTTCAGTAGTTTGTGAACCTGTAGTACTCAGCCAAAGAGGAAACAGAGGAGGAATTAGGTGTTGGGTAATAGGGAATATAAGGTTATGATATACTTTTTACTGTGCACTCCTGTTGGCAGGATGCCTGCCATTCCAATCGTGAATAAAATAAAATCACAGAAGACCCTGTCTGAGAAAATTATTGAGGTATTTCTCACAAATGGACCACCATGGAGAGGGGTATCCAGTACCTGAGGGAATTAGCAGTACGGGAGGTCATTTATGATGACCTAGAAAATGAACAGCTATCCAAGGATCCAGATGAGGTAAGTGTACATGACCCATGTGGCGGAAGTTTCTATGGAGCGCACCATCATCATATGCCAGCTCATTGGCAGTAATGACCTGGAAAGATCAGAGGATTCCACAGAGGATAAACTGACTAAATACCTCTGGCAGTACAAAGAAAGTCTCTCTTCTTCCCTACAGGCCTGGATGTGGAGAAGCTTTCTCATTAGGTCCATGAACATAAAGAGAATATATCTTCCTCCACAGCTGTACAAAGCAGTGTCTCAGCTATCATGACCTACCATCCCTCTCTTCAAGAAAGAACATATAGTGGGTACACACCCCGTGACACCCTGTGGTTTTACCTACGTGACCATGGAGAGGACATGAGAAAATGGGATGGAAAATCTACCTCAACCCTAGAGGCATGGGTATGTGAGTTGCAAGGAAAAACAATCACAAAAGGGGGGTCTTCTGAGAAAACTTCTGCTCCAATTTCCAGGGGGCAGTCCCCCAGACACAGTAATTAATACTATGACCATAATTAGAGGGGCCCTGCCTCAAGCCAGGAATCCCCCTGGCTGGACAATCAGGTTTATTGGACGGTATGGATTCGATGGCTTGGCACGTCAGACCCACAGAAGTATAAGGCTTTAGTAGGCACTGGTGCACAGTGTACCGTAATGCCATCAAGCTATAAAGGGGCAGAACCCATCTGTATTTATGGGGTGACGGGGGGATCCCAGCAGTTAACTGTATTGGAGGCTGAAGTGAGTCTAACTGGGAATGAGTGGCAAAAGCCTCCCCTTATTGTGACTGGCCCAGTCACAATGCATCCTTGGTGTAGACTACCTCAGAAGAATGTACTTCAAAGATCCAAAAGGGGACCAGTGGGCTTTTGGCATAGCTGCCTTGGAGATGAAGGATATATGAAAGACCCTTCTGTTGTGAGGTTGCTGAGGGTTGAAGAACAGTAGGTGCCAATCACTACTACAACAGTGCACCAAGAGCAATACTGCACCAAGTAAGATTCCTTGATTCTCATCCATAAGGTGATTCATCAACTGGAGAGCCAAGGAGTGATCAGCAAGACTCACTCACCCTTTGATAGTCCCATATGGCCAAGCATGCAACAATTGATATCACTAATGTATTTTTTCTCCATCCCTGTCAGTAGACTGCAGGGCACAGTTTGCTTTTTGATATAACAGATGCTCCAATGGAAAACTTGCATCCCCAGGGAGGACAGTGAGGCACCTTTCTTCATGGGTGTTAGCTATAGGATGGCTCTTTGATAAACACTATAAACCAACCATTCATATCCAGACAGGACTAAAGAAGACTTTTGTAGATTCCCTCGTTTACATGGTGTACTGGGTCTGGCTGGGAACTTTCCCTGCAGCAGCCCATACAGTGCTGCGCTCTGCACTTGGAGCTAGGACAGCAATGGTATCACACTAGTGTGTCTGCTGCTGAGCAGTGCTGGCACAGCATCAGGACTTTCTCTAACCCTCCTAGCGGGTGGGCAAAAAAGTGAGAAAAGAAACATCATCAGGGCAGCTGACCTAAACCAACCAAAGGGATATTCCATACCATATGATGTCACACTCAGCAATAAAAGGTGGAAAAAGGAAGAAGAGGGGAGGGGTGGGCTTTTGTTGTGAAAACGTCTGTCCTCCTCCCAAACACTGGCTATGTGCATTGAGGCCCTGCTTCAAGGACGTGGTCAAGCATCGCTCATTTGTGGGAAGTAGAGTTTTGTTATTCCCTTTCCCCCTCCCTTTTCCCCTTTCCCTTTTTTCCCTTTAGTTGAATTGTTGAATTAATAATAATCTTTCCTTAATAATTTTTCCCCTTTAATTAAATTATCCTTATCTCAACCCGTGAGTTGTTCTTTCCTTTACTTCTTCCCCTCCTCATCTGAGGAGGGGGAGTGAGAGAGCGGTTGTGGTGTTCAGCTGCCTAGCACAGTAAAACCACCACACATGGGGGCACAGATGTCAGTAATTACTAATGAAACTGCAGAAGATCTAAACATAAAGCCTGGTTGCACTAAAGTAAAATTTACAGGGATTGATGGAGTCATAGAGGAATGTCCTAAAGCAAAGATGACTTTGTGGCTCCCAGGTGAAAAGAAACTGACCCATGCTAAAGTATTTCGGATTCGATCTGTTGTTGAGCAGAACATGGAAACTCCCTGATGAGTCATTCTGGAGTTTCACAGGATGAAGAGATGGGGAAATAGCGTGGTTTGAACTAAATCTATACATTTGTTAGAAACATCTATACCTTTACCCCCCCCCCACACACACACACACACTAAAATCACTAATGTTCGGTAATATCCACACCCCGGGGGTTTTACCATTTTTGGGGGGGGGGGGGGGGGAGGGGGGGGGCGGGTTTTTTGACGGGGTGCCGACAGAATTGGAAGATAGAAATCATTAGAAGGACTCATTTGCTTTATAATTTAATGGTGTGGCCAGTAAAAAACAAACAAACAAACAAAACTGATGATGGCATTTCACAGTTGATTATCGACAGTTAAATGCTAATAATGCGCCTTTAACTACTGCAGTCCCAAACACTGCAGAAATAGTGACACTGATACAGGGAGCTGCTCATCCCTGGATGGCTGCTTTAGATGTTAAAGACGTGTTTTTCATGATTCCTCTCCTTGAGCAGGATAAAGCGCCGTTTGCTTTTACATGGAGGGGGATCCAGGAGACTTTTAACAGGCTTCCACAAGGATATAAACATTTCCCCATGATTGCTCACAATGTTTTGGCTAAAGTCTTACGAGAAATTCCTGTTTCACCTGACATTACAATATATCAATATATTGATTGAGGGAAAGAGACGAGAAAGTGCAAGAGACACAGTGGAAAACATTCAGGAAACAATAATCAATTTGGGATTGGAAATTCCAGATTCAAAGTGTCAGGGACAAGGAAGTTAAATTCTTGGGAGTCTGGTGGATTAAAGGAGCGTCTTCTCTTCCTCCAGACACTGTAGAAAAAACAGAACAGGGGCAGAGTCCCTGTAACACAAAGCAGCTACAAAAAGTTTTGGGAGCTTTATGTTGCTGATGCACACATATTGCAGACGATACCAAGCTGGGGGGAAATGTCAATCTGCCAGAGGGTAGGAAGGCCCTGCAGAGGAACCTGGACAGGTTGGATTGATGGGCAGAGGCCAATGGGATGAGGTTCAACATGGCTAAGTGCCAGGTCCTGCACTTTGGCCACAACTCCATGCAGCGCTACAGGCTTGGGGCAGAGTGGCTCAAAAGCTGTGCAGAGGAAAAGGATCTGGGGGTGTTGGTCGATGCTTGCCTGAACATGAGCCAGCAGTGTGCCCAGGCGACCAAGAAAGCCCATGGCCTCCTGGCTTGTATCAGGAATAGTGTAACCCAGCAGGACCAGGGAGGTGATCGGCCCCCTATACTCTGCTCTGGTGAGCCTGCACCTTGAGTACTGTGTTCAGCTTTGGGCCCCTCACTACAAGAAAGACATTGAGGCCCTGGAACATGTCCAGAGAAGTTATGAAGCTGGGGAAGGGTCTGGAATATAAATCTTATGAGGAGTGGCTGAGGGAACTGGGGTTCTTCAGTCTGCAGAAGAGGAGGCTCGAGGGAGACCTTATTGCTCTCTACAACTACCTGAAAGGAAGTTGTGGGGAGGTGGAGGTCAGCCTCTTCTCCCAGGTAACTAGCGATAGGACAAGAGGGAATGGCCTCAAGTTGCTCCAGGGGAGGTTCAAGTTGGAAATTAGAAGACATTTCTCAGAAAGAGTAGTCAGGCATTGGAACAGGTTACCCGGGGAAGTGGTGGAGTCACTGTCCCGGGGGGCGTTTAAGGAAAGGTTGGACATGGTGCTTAGGGACATGGTTTAGTGGGTGACATTGGTAGTAGGGTGATGGTTGGACCAGATGATCTTGGAGGTCTTTTCCAACCTTAATGATTCTATGGAACTGATAGACTGCGTGGCCAGCCCTGAGTGGAACTGATAATAAAATCATGTCCTCTGGGTGAACTTTTCTCATTTTAATCTCATTATAATGCCAAAACACACCTCCATCCAAAACACCATCTGCCTCCAAGGTATGACCACCCCTCACTGAGCATGCGCTATGAATTTCTCTGATCCTATACCTTTAAATCAAAAGTGAGAAAATTTTATACCAATCATAACAAAGATACATAGGACTAGAGTCAGTCAAGCTTCACCTAAAAGTAAGAAAATAGTATAAAAATGGCTCAAGAGAGGAAGAATGTTAGGGAAGATACCACTGCAGACAAGTTGAAAGGACATAACTGACTTCTGGGATCAGTCAACGGGCTAAGCGTCTCTTGCCCCCCACAGGGATGCCTACTGGGTGAGATTCAAACCCTCGGTTATACTGAGTACTTCCCCAGGAAACCTAACATTCTCTATAGAGTTGTTTCATAAGTTAGCACATGTGTAGTTGGTTGTGTTTGTCATATTCTTGGTATTCGCATGTGCTTTGCAGACAGTGTATTAATCAGCAGCAATCCAAAAGAACCTGGACTCCTGTTGCTTCAATAAACTGCACTACTCATTATTCTACTATACTGAAGGTGCATCGACCTATTTGTGCATCTGTGATTGTGGTACTTCAATATATTGAAAGAAGACTTATAGTGCTGAATTGGGCATCACTGAGAATCTAAGCCCAGCCACCCCCATCCCCTCTGATATCTGAGAACAAGCTGCAATGCAAGGGGGTTTAGGTCCTGGCACGCTTTACCCTTTAACACAACAGTATGTATTCTAGCCCAGGATTTTTAAAAACATTGAGGAGAAACGGCCCCAAAATGGAGCCCTGCAAAACCCCACTAGTGACTGGCCACCAGCTAGATGTAACCCCCTTTACTATAACCCTTTGATCCTGACCCATTAGCCAATTGTTTACCCATCACAATATTATTTTTGAAGCTGTATGCTGGATGTTTTGTCCAGAAGGATACTATGATAAAACGTATTGAATACTTTGCTGAAATCCAAAAAGATCATATCAACTAGCTTCCCTTGGTCAACTAGTTGGGTAACCTTGTGTACTGGGTCTGGCTGGAATGGAGTTAAATTTCCATGCAGCAGCCCATACGGTGCTGTGCTCTGCACTTGTAGCTATAAAAGAATTGGTATCACACCAGTGTTTTGGGTAATTTTTTGAGAGAAATTTCTTTTCTTTCTCTTTGTGCTTCCACATGGCCTTTACTTGTTTGTTCTTTTTTCCTCTTCCTTTTCCCTTTCATTAAATTATTCTTATCTCAACCCATGAGTTTTTGTTTTTTTCTTTCCAGCATACTTTCTTCTCCCCCTCTTCTTCTGAGGAGGGGGAGTGAGAGTGGTTGTGGTAGAGCTCAGCTGCCTAGCAAGGTAAAAGCACCACATTTCTTTTTGGTGCCCAACGTGGGGCAGAAAGGGTTGAGATAACAGTAGATATGATTAAAACACTTACGAATAACACACTTACTTGCCAGTCACCCAGTTCGGGTTGCTGTTAATATTTTTCTGTGTGATACTGCCTTATGCAATCCGTACCATAATCTCTTCTCCCTATACGATCAGAGAATGTGCTGAAATTTGTTTGCTTTTTTCAGTTTGCTGTGATGTAAAGCACTGCCCTTGAGTTTAATCTGGTATTCAGGCCCTGCATTGTTATCATTTTGTCTCTTGGAAATTATATTTTAGAGAATATTCAAAATTATGCTGTCTTCTTTCCCTCCTCTGGTAGTCAGTTTATGAATGATATCAGGAATGGTACCCCCTCCTCCTTTCACAGTGGGCTAATTACAACAGTTTTTGAGTACTTTGAATGCCCAGGGGTAACCAACATATTCCTATTACTAGGTCTGTAGGATGTGTTTCCTCTTCTCCCTAACGTTAAGCAATTAATTCAGAAAATCACACGGAATCTGCAATGAGATAGTATGGTGGTGGGTGGCAAGGTGTGTGGGAGGACAGGGGCAGGTACCTGTCACAGCTGTCTCCTCCAATGGTTTCGAACTTCCTAAAAATCCTAAAAAACTGATAGAATGTCTGAAAGATGTATGCCCTGACCCTAGCAATGCCAGAGAACTCCAACTTGCAGAGTTTGTACTGAGTTCTTATGCACTGTGCTGGGGCCTGGCCTGCGCCTATCAAATGGTAATTTGCTACCCAGCACCCTCAAGGGGAGGAGGAGGTCTCTGAAACTAATGACCAGATAACACACAGTGTTATCACACAGCGTTAACACACTCTCACCATCATATTTGAAAAGTCCTGGCAGTCAGGCAAAGTCCCTGGTGACTGGAAAAAGGGAAACATCACCCCCATTTTGAAAAAGGGTAGAAAAGAGGACCCAGGGAAATACAGACCGGTAGAGCCTCACCTCCTTGCCTCAAAAGATTATGGAAAAGATCCTCCTGAAAGTAATGTCAAGGCACATGCAAGACCAAGAGGTGATCCAAGACAGCCAGCATGGCTTCACCAAGGGCAAATCATGCCTGACCAATCTGGTGGCCTTCTATGATGGAGTGACTACATCAGGTGACAAGGGATGACCAAGTGATGCCATCTACCTGGACTTCTGCAAGGCCTTTGACATGGTCCCACATGACATCCTGGTCTCCAAATTGGAGAAATATGGATTTGATGGGTGGACCATTCAGTGGATAAGGAGTTGTCTTGAAGGTCACACCCAGAACCATTGATCACCACTCTCTATGTCCAGGTGGAGGCCGGTGACAAATGGTGGACCTCAGGGGTCCATTCTGGGACCAGTGCTGTTTAACATCTTCATAAACGACACACAGCAGGATTGAGTGCACCCTCAGAAAATTTGCAGATGACACCAAGCTGAGTGGTATGGTTGATACAACAGAAGGAAAGGAAGCCATACAAAGGGACCTGGATAAGCTTGAGAAGTGGGCCCACGGGAACCTAATGAAGTTCAACAAGTCTAAATGCAGGGTGCTGCACCTGGGCCGGGGCAGTCCTGGACATGAGTACAGACTAGGATAAGAACTCATTGAGAGCAGCCCTGCAGAGAAGGACTTGGGGGTTCTGGTGTATGAAAAGCTCGACGTGAACCAGCAGTGCATGCTTGTAGCCCAGAAGACCAACTACATCCTGGGCTGCATTAAAATAGGAGTGGTCAGCAGGTCCAGGGAAGTGATTATCCCCCTTTACTCAGCCCTTGTGAGGCTCCACTTGGAGTACTGCATCCAGGTCTGAAGCCCTCAGCACAAGAAGGACGTGGCGCTCTTAGAGGGGGTCCAGAGGAGGGCATAGGAGCACCTCTCCTATGAAGACAGGCTGAGAAGGCATGGGCTGTTCAGCCTACAGAAATTCTACATAATTTTTACTTCATCCACAAGACCCTCTCTGTTTACAAACCCATCTAGGAGGGCACCTTTCTTAGTTGGCTCCCTTAGTACCTGTACCAAGAACTTCTTATCACCATGTTTTAGGAATTTCCTGGACCTGTTTATATCAGCTTTCTGGTATTCCCAGTTAATGTCTGGGAAGTTGAAGTCACCCATAAGGACAAGGACAGCTGATCTAGAGATATCCCTTAGTTCTTAAAGAATAATTCATTGTTGTTGTCATCCTGGCTGGGTGGCCTATAGTGGACTCCCACAAAATCTGCTTTATTTGCTTTTCCTCCCACAAAATCTGCTTTATTTGCTTTTCCCTTAATCCTTATCCAGAGATAATGCTGGCTAATCCCAGAAAGCCTCCTGGACTGAGTTTGAGAGTTTTCTTCTGCAAACATATCATAAAGAAATAAAAAATGAAAACAAAACCCACAAACTTGAGGTCTTTATTCCTAGGAACTAGTATTTAGAAGTATTCCATGAACAGACAAGAGCCTAAAAAAGTATTTTAAGCAATGCTGATTAAGCACTTCAACCTTAAAGCTAGTAACCTATGCCTACTCCTAAAGCCACAAAGTCCCCATCATTTTAGCAGCCCTTTTCAATACTTGCTTGAGGTTTAGCAAAGCTGTCTTTGTTATTGAGGACCATGAACAGAATTCCAGAAGAGCTCACATTTGGACCTTTAACTAATAACTTGCCCTTTGTATGGCTTCATTACTTTGACTTCATCATCATCTACAGTCAGCCTTATGGATTCCTTCCATCATTTCCTATTTGATCTCTCCACACCACTTATGTTCTTTGTATTGTTATTAACTATTGACTTGAGCTATAAAATAGTAAATCCCCCCTCAAATTGTTAGAGCTAGATTAGAACTGATTGTGCACTCATATACAATTATACCCTAAGATACCTCTTAGTTCCTTAAGGAATAATTCATTAGTGTCACCATGCTGGCTGGGTAATCTACAGTGGACTCCCACAAGAAAATCCACTTTATTTGGTTGTCCCTTAATCCTTACCCAGAGGCTCTCAACTGCATTGTCACCAACTGCAAGCTCCATACAGTCCAGCCCGTCCCATTACATAGAGCACCACCACCCCACCTCACCTGCCCTACCTATCTATAACATTTTACCCTAACACACCAGGCACAGGACTCTTCCCACCAAGTCTCACTTATGCCAATGATGCCATAGCTCTGGGACTGAGTCAAGGCTTCGAGCCCCTCTTGCTTGTTCCTCATGCATTGGCATAGAAACATTTCCAATGTGCTTCACTGTATCCGCTACCTTGTGGAGAAGACTAAAGGACCTCACTAGCACAGTCCCTTAAACATTGGCATGCCGTCCCATAGCTTACCACTGGCAAGCCTGATTTTATCCCTTTCCCCCTTTAAATCTAGTTTGAAGTTCTACCAATCAGCTCTGCTAACTCTTGACCAAAAATCCTTTTCCCTCCTTAAGAGGTATATGTCCCATCAGGCACCAGCAGGCCTCATATTGTGTAGACTATCCCATAATCAAGAAACACAGAATTCTGCTGCTAACACCAGCCTTGGAGTCACATATTAATCAGCTGGGTCTGCCTATTCCTTTCAATATCATTCCCCGCTACTGGAAAGAGAGGAAAACACTACCTATGCCCCTGATCCTTTAACCATTTGTCCCAAGGCCCTGAAGTCTGTTTTGATTGCCCTTGGACTTCTCTTCGCTACTTCATTACTGCCAACGCAAAATACCAATAATGGATAATGTGGTGGTTTTACTCAAGTGGGTAGCTGAGCTCCACCACAACTGCTCTCTCACTCCCCCTCCTCAAAGGGAAAGGGGGAGAAAATACAATGAAAAGGGCTCACGGGTTAAGATAAGGACAGGGAGATCACTCTCAATTATTGTCACGGGCAAAATAGACTCAGCATAGGGAGTTTAATAGAATTTATTACCTATTACTAACAAGCTAGAGAAACGAAAAACAACAACAAAAATAAAAACATCTTTCCCCCATCCACCCCCTTGTAGTCTTCCCCCTGAGCAGCACAGGGGAATAGGGTCAGTCCATAACACCTCGTCACTACCTCTGCTTCACAGTCACTCTCTTCCCCTGCTCCAATGTGGGGTCCTTCCCATGGTATACAGTCCTTCCCAAACTGATCCTGCATGGGTTTCCCACAGGTAGCAGCTGTTCAAGAAGTGCTCCAAATATGGGTTCATACCACAGGGTCCATCCATCAGGAATAAACTGCTCCAAGACTGGTCCCCCACAGGCAGCAGCTCCTGCCAGGTCACCTGCTCCTGAGTAGTCTCCTCTCCACGGGCTACAGGTCTGACCTGGAATCCATTCCAGCAGGGGTTGTCCACAGGCCACAGCCTCCTTCATGGCAGGTCTACCTGTTCCACCATGGGCTCCTCCACGGGCTACAGTGTGGAAATCTCCTCCACTGTGATACACCATGAGCAGCAGGGGGACAACCTGCTCCACCATGGTCCTCTCCACAGGCTGCAGGGGAACTTCTGCTCCGGCACCTGTAGCACCTCCTCCTCCCTCCTTCTTCATTGACCTTCTTGTCTGCAAGGCTGGTTCTCACTCCTCACTCTCCCAGCTGCTGTTCCCCAGCAGTTTTTTCCCCTTTCTTAAGTATACTCTCAGAGGCGCAAACAACCTTGCTTATTGGCTCGGCTCTGGCCAGTGACAGGTCCCTTGTGGAGGCGGCTGAAACTGGTCCTTATCTAACATGGGGCAGCTTCTGGACTCTTATTACAGAGACCACCCTGGCAGCCCCCTGCTACCAAAACCTTGCCATGTAAACCCAATACAGATAATAATCAAAGGGCTATACCAGGCTAGTGAGTTTTCTAGTAACATCTTTTACCCAGGCCCTAGGGAGGCAGCAGACTTCCCAACAGGTTGGGTCTGATCAGCATGTCAGGCCCTCTGTTCCCCTCAGAATGGAGTTACCAATGACAATTGCCTTTCTTTTTTTCCCCTTGACAGAGGTGGTCTTGACCCATGGGATAGGCTGACTTGCCCTAGGTGACCCCTCTAACCTAGATGGACCTTTGTTCACATCATCATTTGCCTGTCCATCAAGTTCCAGAGCCTCACACCTGTTGTACAAGGGCACCTGGGAAAGTGAGGTAGGCAGGGAGGGGGTTCACCTGCTGTCCTGAGCAGAAGCTTCCTTCCATTCCCCCATCTCTTAATTCCCCCTCTTTCTGCCAGGTGGGAGAGGGTAGGGGATACTTCATTTCTTGTGTTGTGGCTGGCTGAAGCATCTGTCCCAGGGATGACAGAGTATGATTGCACTGGGTCTGGCTAGGATGGAGTTAACTTTCCCTGCAGTGGCCCATACAGTGCTGTGCTCTGCACTTGTAGCTGGAACAGCATTGGTATCACACCAGTGTTGTGTTTATTGCTGAGCAATACTGGCACAGGATCAAGACTCCTTCCAAGCCCCCTCAAGAGCCAGTATGCTGGGGGTGGGCAAAAGGTGGGGAGGGGACATGACGAGGGCTGCTGACGTAAACCAACCGAAGAGATATTCCATACCATATGATGTCACACTCAGCAATAAAAGGTGGGAAAGAGGAATGAGAAGGGGGGGGTCCTGTTGTTATGAAGACATCTGTCCTCCCAAACAACTGCTACATATACTGAGGCCCTGTTTCACCAGGCTGAGCAGTTCTTCTACCTGTGTGCACCTCCTACAGGTACACTCACTGCTGCCATAAGATACTAACATAAAAATTGGGCACACCCTTCAGCCTGAGATCTAGATAGCTGCATGTTCCCTTGGGAGCTCTGTCTGGGTAGCTGTCAGTTGTTCCTGTGGCTGAAGAGGCCACAGGAAACACAAAGAACATGGCTTTCTGCTAGGTGGATGATATGACCGGATCTCCTTGTGAGCTGATTAGAACTGTTGTTTGAACTGGCAGTGACTGTACCCTCCCTGCACACACTCATGTGCCCTCCCTTAAGTGCTACACTCTGACCTGGTATCCTGGTTTTAGTTAGGATAGAGTTAATTTTCCTCCCAGTAGCTGGTAGGGTGCTATATTTTGGATTTAGGATGAGGCTAATGTTGATAACACACTGTTTTAATCGTTGCAGAGCAGTGCTCACACTAAGTCAAGGACTTTTCAGCTTCTCGCTCTGTCCTGCCAGCGGGCAGGCTAGGAGTGCAGCAAGAGCTGGGAGGGGACAGACCCAGGACAGCTGACCCAAACTGGCCAAAGGGGTATTCCATACCATCTGACATCATTATAAACAATATATAGGGGTGGCTAGCTGGGGTAGGGGGGGGCGGCTGCTCGGGGATAGGCTGGACATCTGTCAGCAGGTGGTGAGCAATTGCACTGTGCATCACTTGTTTTGTGCATATTATTATTATTTTCTGTCCCAATAAACTGTCTCTATCTCAACCCACAGGCTTCAGTTTTTCTCGTTTCTCTCCCCTGTCCCAGAGAAAGAGGGGGGAGGGTGAGCAAACAGCTGCGTGGTGTTTAGCTGCCGGCCAGGTTAAACCACAACACCTAGTCACTAGTGCTCCCTAGGGCTGCCTTTTATGCAAGTAGCATTTGGCTGCCTTTGCTCTTGGCCTCACCCAAGCCTTATCAGCCACTCTCACAAGAGCTGCTGGCTCCTGGCAGGTTTCTACACTCACCTGGGATTTCCCCAACTCAGGAACCCCGTCCCCCCCCCACACACACACCACAATCCCCTGCTCTACTGCCGATCATGCTGGCACTGGAGCTAATCACCTCAGCAAATGACTACTAGTTACAGTTACACCACATTTAAATCTCTCACCATTGCTCCTGGCCCTGCCCATGCCTCATCAGCCAGTCTCACAAGAGTTACTGTTGTCTTGTCGCTCCCCTGGGATTTCCCCAGTTCAGGAACACACACACACCCTGTACACCATGATCGGGGGCCCCCGCTCCACACTGAGGATTGTGCTGGCACCAGAGCTGATCGCCTCATCAAGAATATCACAAAATGGAAAATATTTTGAAATACTCTATTAAGTCAGTGTAAAACCCAGTGTAGAGGTTAACTACATTACAACAGTGCTCTTCACTAGCCAAAAATTGCACATTTCCTTGTTTTTCTGAGTTTACGCACAATGCTATAATTACATTTGGAGATAACTAAAGTACCAGATATCTAGCTTTGTCATTAGACTTTCATTATAGAGCACTTTTTTCATAATTTTGTATGAGTAAGAATGCATTTATATATTTGTTATACTTCACCATACACTGAGACAACTCTAGAACTTGGACAAGCTTTCTACAATGCTTTTTTCCCCCCACATAAAATTATGAATATCAAATGCAAGATAAATGGTATTAACATTCAAGTAAACACTTAAAATTTTTACTACTTGCCTCTGGAGGTGCTACTGGAAAGAACAGTTTTTCTCCCTTCAGCAAACAAGACACATGACTGTAATAACCGATTAGGTCCAAGAGTGAAGCAAAGCGACGTCCACCAATGTAATAGTCTCCACACATGGCAATAATTCTGTTAATATGGAAAAAGGAAACTTGACAGAAGGAAATCTTTTGCTACAAACTGTTGGGTGTTTCTTTTTTTTTGTGTGTGTTGATTTTTAAAGAAGGAAATTAGGATAATGGTGAGTTTTTAAAGCAATCTACATTCAATAAAATGCAATATTATGCACATTGTTTAACTAATCATTAGATAATCAGAAATTGCTGATAAACATCACATGATAGAAGTCTTTGAAGACTGTAAAGGAGTCATGGATTCAAAAAAAGCAAGCAAATTTGCCAGAAGTAAGTTAAATTAAACAAAGAAGCAATTACCAGCATCCTGGACAAATTACATACATTAGTAGAGGTAACAGTGTTAATACTTCTACCATGCATGACATACAACTTATATGACAGGCCTGTATAAATTTGGCAAAAGTATCAATATAGTAACAAATAACTGCATATAGTATATACAACTGTATAGCAACAAATAACTGCACTTAATTATACTGAAATACCTTCAAGAATTAGTCACTTTTCTACAGTTCGTCTAGTAGACATGCTAAAAATAACAACTTGATCATAATTACTCAGTTTAAAAGCTCATTAATAGGAAAAAAGCTTACAAAAAATGTTTAACACAAAATTCTTACAGAACTGCTCACCTCACTACTTTTTGCTTTTAAGTACACAAATTCATGAATGCACTTGTACCAAAAATGCAAATTATTATGTCTGTTCATATTGTTATCCAATAAAAGTTCTAAAAACAGACAGAAATAATTGATTTAGGTTAAAAAATATTTTTTAAAAACATTCATATTATACAATAATCATTTCTATGAGGGGGAGGAGTACTTAAGTTGAAACAGCTAGTATTTTTGACCAAACAATTTAAAGAAACAACCAGTTATGTAAATTGACAGCATCAACAGGAAGTGAACTTTTCCAGTCATTCAGAATCTGGAAAACAATACTGAGTTTTAGCACTTCTTTAAGAACATTAAGAGCTATCTGGAAAAGTAACTTAGATCACAGATAAAACACTTCGCATATTTTCTACCAGATTCCTTATAAAAGACAAGGTAAATTATTCAGAGATTAGGCTTCTAAATGAAATTTAGTATTTCAGATTTTATTCTTAAACATGCTTAAATTAAACTTTTCTTCAGAACACATGGGACTAGTAAATATGATTTCTGTAAACACAGAAAATTCTGAAGGACAAGATGAAAAGTTTTCCTTCCCAATATTTTACATCACTCTGAAACTCACTAAAAGCATACTACTACTACATCCAAAGAGAATTTTAGTTTTCATGGACTCATACACTATTTATCAATCATATGCTGCACTAAGTATACATTTGTATCCAACAAATGTATACAAATTTGGGGGAGGGATTTAGAGAACTTTCACTTAAAACGTTAGCATTTTAGTCACACAAATATGTAAGAAAAGTTTAATCTGAAAAATATCATTTTTCGGAAACAAACTACCAGCAATATTATTGAGCAACGGAAACTTCACCCATTTTTGGAAGGCAACTGTCAAAGAACAAGCTTTGGTGAAAATGACACTTCTAGTCTGTGAGACCCAGTGGATGCATCCCTATATTTGCTTGAAACAATTTCAAGACTGCCATTCTTGAGGCTGACAATGTTTGAGTGTAGCACCTGCCTTCTAATAACAAAAATATACACTCTGCAGTCAACAAATGAAACCAAAGAACATGTCTATTCTGTAAAGAACAGTATCAAATAAATCAATTTCATTTGAATAGCTACCTCTTCACATATGTAATGGATCTAAGAAGGAAATTTTCTTTAATATTTGAAAATATTAGGATCCTTTTCCTAGAAAGTGGGAAGCCATTAAAGAATACGTTCTGAGACATCAGAAACAACTGTATGGTGGACATGAACCAATATTCAATGCCTGGTGTTAGCTAAAATGAGCAGAAGCTATTAAAATAATCAGGCACTCTTAAAAAAAAATGAAACTGTGTTAATGCTTGCTTTTTATTTTCTACTACTGCTACATAATAACTGGTTCCCAAATAAGAATCAGTAAATCAGTATAGCTGAAAAGTATGAATTGTTAGTTCAGATAGTATGAAGCAAACATGAGTATGCCATTTCTATTTGGTCTGCAAGTAAATTTGCTTTCCTTTTATTTCCTGTTATCTAGATAGCTGACAGTTATTGGTTTTGTTTGTTTCCTTGTTTGTTTTTTGTGCTTGTTTTTAACTACTAAAAATGCATCTGATTTCCTATTTTGTGAAGATAAACATTACACTGCAGCACACTACACGCTGGCTAACATTCAAGAGCTTCCCAGAACACATCTTATTGATGATAAATGAGAATAAATTAAAGCATACAACTTGCCAATGGAAAAATAATCCTAGTTACAATTTTGTATAAAGGACTACTTATATTTAGAACAACTCAATTAACACATACTGGAAAGTTGATTCCACCAAAACCTCAGATTGTTAAATATATAACCTCTTTGTTTCTCCTTGTTATTTTTCTTAAAAAGGAAGCACACAGATTTACTACAGCTTTGACATTCAAGCATGCCCTGTAAACTGCAGTGACTGAGGAATAGACTCAAAACAATCTCCACGGATGACTAATAAGAAGTCTCCAGATTACTGTAAGTTTAGCCATAACAGCTTGAGACAAGCTTCTCTATTCCAATGACATTTTAATTCTTTAGCCTATAAAGTAGATTTTAAGTATCACAATTTAAAAACAAACCCAAGTGAAGAGCTATATGGTACATGAATAAAAAGTCAAAATATTCAATTTATAATATGATTGCTTTCTGTACT
Source organism: Oxyura jamaicensis (assembly GCF_011077185.1). NCBI lineage: Eukaryota > Metazoa > Chordata > Aves > Anseriformes > Anatidae > Oxyura > Oxyura jamaicensis. The sequence goes on along the minus strand of NC_048925.1, from coordinate 22,194 downwards.
ATATTAAGTTTTAAAATCACAAACAGGTTACAGTGTTTTAAAAGAAAAAATAATAATTCTCACCTGAAATGATTTACATTTGTTTTACTAAGGAATGAAAGCACAAATGAACCCGGTCTCCGATCACTCTCTCGAATAAGGTAAGTTCCAGGTTTTCCTGCTTGCCAAAGACGTTCTTCAGCAATTGCTCTCTCAAGTTTTCCATGATACCACCTAAAAAACAAATGTAACAATAGGTGTCCTTAGAACTTAAAGCTTCTGTTCATTCTCACAGAACAGACCTCTGAAAATAATTAAAGTTATCATTTGAAATTGATGCAATTCCAAGACTGTTTCAAATAAAGTTATCAGGTGTAATCTCTCTGGAATTAATCATTTCCAATACACAGAATCTTAATAATTTTAAATAGTCCACAGGTTTTTCAGATAACCTACTTTCCCAAATAACTCACACTTGAGGAAAGCACTCTGGACCATCCAAAGGCTCTATATGACCAACTTTTTCTTTCCTCCTCAATTTGCTCATTTTCAGTAAGTGAACAGAAACAGAAGTAACTGATCTGACTCAGACTTGTATTTTAAGCCTATTCAAGCTTCAATTCAGGCTGGATAAACATAAATTGTGAAGCGAGTTGTAATAACCTGTTTTTCAAACAAACACAGATCTCAGCAGCAAGGCCTACACCTAAACTAAGTAACATCAGTTACTACTACTACACCATCGTCAAAAAAGTTTTACCCAAACCCAACACAGCCTATTCAAAGGACCTAAAATCCTATTTAGGACCTGAGAGAACGGCTTGAAGCTGCAACAGGGGAGGTCCAGGCTGGATATCAGGAAACGGTTTTTCACTCCTGGCAGAGTTCAAGAAGTACTTGGACAATGCTCTCAGACACATGATCTGATATTTGATTTTGGGTGGTCCTTTGGGGACCCAGGAGTTGGACTCAATGATCTTTGTGGGTCCCTTCTGTTGTGGTTTAACCCGACCAACAGCTAAACACCACACAGCCGTTCGCTCACCCTCCCCCCTCCCTCTCTGGGATGGGGGAGAGAAACGAGAAAAAAAAAAAAAAAAAAAAACTGAAATCTATGGGTTAAAATAGGGACAGTTTATTAGGACAGGAAAATAAAATAATAATAAGTACAAAACAAGTGATGCACAATACAATTGCTCACCACCCACTGACGGATGCTCAGTCTATTCCCAAGCAGCCGGCCCCCCACCCCGGCTAGCCACCCCTATATATTATTTAGCATGACGTCAGATGGTATGGAATACCCCTTTGGCCAGTTTGGGTCAGCTGTCCTGGGTCTGTCCCCTCCCAGGTCTTGCTGCACCCCCAGCCTGCCCGCTGGCAGGACAGAACAAGAAGCTGAAAAGTCCTTGGCTTAGTGTAAGCATTGCTCTGCAACAAGTAAAACATCAGTGTGTTATCAACATTAGTCTCA
>NC_048925.1:0-15741 GCF_011077185.1 Oxyura jamaicensis | reverse complement strand
CATCCTCCCCCCTCTATGGGATAGGGGAGAGAAACAAGAAAAACTGAGGCTGGTGGGTTGAGATAGAGACAGTTTATTGGGACAGAAAATAATAATAATGATGTGTACGGAGCGGGTGATGCACGGTGCCGTTGCTTGCTACCCGCTGACCGATGCCCAGCCTGTCCCCAGGCGGCCGGCCCTCCCAACCCAGCTAGCCACCCCTATGTATTGTTTAGCGTGACATCAGATGGTATGGAATACCCCTTTGGCCAGTTCGGGTATGCTGTCCTGGGTCTGTCCCCTCCCAGCTCTTGCTGCACCCAGCTCCTGCTGCACCTCCAGCCTGCCCACTGGCAGGACAGAGCGAGGAGCTGAAAAGTCCTTGGCTTAGTGTAAGCACTGCTCTGCAGCAATTAAAACATCAGTGTGTTATCAACATTAGTCTCATTCTAAATCCAAAACATAGCACTCTACCAGCTACTGGGAGGAAAATTAACTCTATCCTAACTAAACCAGGACAGCTTCTAAAACAAAGAAGGGAGAGTAGGGGTGTGAACCCTAGGAAAAGATAGATAAAGTATGCTATGTTCTTAATTTTTTTAAATCAATGGACGGAAGGTCCTTGCATCTGTCCGTGCAGGAGAAAAAGCGACAAACAGATCTAGGAGACAGATCTGGGAGAAACTCAGTTAAAGGAAGAGCACAAGTCATGGAAAAATAAATAAATAAATAAAAATAAAAAATTACAGCACCAATTACTGGGAAGGGCCCTACACTGTAATAACTTGGGGGCCGACGTTGTGCTTGTGTTTTAACAGAAGCCGGTGCTAGATGGGTGTCAGCACCATGAGTCCGTCCGGCCGTCTCATCATCTGCCTTAACATGATCACAGCACCCTTCTCTGCGGTTTGGACTCCAGCTCAAACAAAAAACAACGTCTGGGAGTGTCCGGCTGGCATATGCAGGACCCACAAACAAGGACTCCAGGAGCTGGAGGGGCAGCCAGAGCCCCCCCCGCCTGGGCAGCACTCAGTACCTGCCTCTCCCAGGGATGTGGTTACAAAGTTTGTTAAAGATAGAATTAGTATGCCTGGTAGTTTTTCTCTGTGTTTTAGTTTGTGTTAATCGTGCTTTTTTATGTTAAAGAAGGGGGAGATGTGGGAGTGTGGCCATGGGGGTCGACAAGCCTCATGGCTGGTGATAACATCAGGAATGTAAAGAGTTTGGAGGAGGGAACAAAGAGGGGTGATTCAGGAAATGCCTTGCTGTCTCAGGTTGCTTGTTCTCTGGAACGGTGGTAAAAATGTTATTAGAACACTTAATACCTAGATATGGGATAATCCAGTACATTGATTCTGATCTATGACACTCACTTCACTTCTAAAATAATAAAATTATTATGTCAATAATTAGGTTTTCAGTGGGAATACCACACTCCGTGGCACCCACAAAGCTCGGAGAAAGTAGAACGAATGAATCAAACAATAAAACAATTGGGTAAGTTACTGATCGAGACAAATGCCCTGGATGAAATGCTTACCACTGGCACTTTTAAACATTAGAACTAAATCACACACTGAGACTGGATTATCACCATGTGAAATGTTATATGGCATGCCTTATTCTCAAGGGATGCCCTTAGGGAACAATGTAGTTGAGGATCGTAGGATCCAGAAATATATAATTACCAGTGGTAGAAGATTAAAAGAGCTAAGAGAAACTGGGATGATGGCTCAGACACCACCTTTTAGTATTTGCAATTCACCAGTTGAAACCAGGAGAGAGGGTTCTAATAAAAACATGGAAAGAAGAAAGCTTATCTCTCCTCTGGGAAGGACCTCTTCTTGTTTTATTAAAAAAAAAAAAAAAAAAAAAAAAAACAGCCAATATTTATTAACTTATCTATTAGCTGTTATCTATTAACAAGGAAACAGCTGTGAGAACTGCTGAGAAAGGATGGACACGTGTCGTGAGTAAAAGGTCCAGTGGAAGAGTAGAAAGTAACATCAGAACCAGGAGAAACTAAACTAACAGATGGACTTGAAGAAGCCTTCATCAGAGTATAAGCTAAATTGCTGTGGGAATTTTATTGTAATTACTCCTTTATTGTAATTACTCCTGAAAAATTAGTAAACAGAGAAACTCTTGAATAGATACCTACTAAGGGAAGAGATTTATCAATAACAGGGACCAGTTAAGCGTTATCCCCTGAAGGTACCGAGAAGGTACATCTGCAATGTACACCCCTTTAAGATTAGGGAAGAGGGCAAGACCGGATAGGGAACTGGTGCTGCGGCTGGGAAGGTCTGCCAAGGGCTGCAACCCCTTCGGGCTGTGACCGCCGAGCACTATGGCCCTTACCGGACCTCTTCTAGTCCTACTCGGGGTGAGTTTCTTGGCCCAAGCTACGGCCAACAACTGCAGTCAACTACTAGAAAAGGATAGTTGAGCTCCCAGACATTGGTGTATCATACTGTCTATGACTGTAAAGGCCAGAAAAGAGGAAGCTGCATTTTTAACCTGACTCAGTATGCTCTATGCAGAGAAGGTGACAGGACTGTATGCTGTGATCCAAAATAACTCCCTTATCATTATTGGGTAGACATGAAGACAGATTCGAAAGTAGGCAAATTAATTGGAACAAGTGAAGTTGTAACCACCCTGAATACCTCAGTGTCAATAACCTTTGATGCCTGTGATATTATAGATGAAGACCCATATACTGATTGCAAAAGCCTGAGTTGGAAGAGATATAGTAACCAGCCCAAGTACATTAGTCCTAGAAAGGGTGGAACAGTGGCTTCTACGTGTTACACTGATTGGATAAGAGATTATCTGTGGGAGAGGAGATATCATTAATGTGGACCCTCAAATTGAGGTTGTGCTTGTTGGAGTATGGATCCTGGGGCTATAGGACCCCAATAGATATGTTTAATAGAATAATTAGGTTGCAAGCTGTAGTAGAAATAGTTGTGAATAAAACTGGAGATGCACTCCGATTAATTGCAAAACAAAATACCAAGATGAGAACTGCTTTGTATCAAAATTGCTTAGCTTTAGATTACTTGCTAGCACAAGAAGGAGGAGTCTGTGGAAAATTTAACCTCAGTAATTGATGTTTAGAGATTGATGATGAAGGAAAAGCTGTGAATGAACTTGTAAAAAGAAATGAAGAAAATTGCACATGTCCCAGTTCAAACTTGGAATGAAATCAATTTAAGAGAATTATGGAGGGACTTTATGGGTGGTGGTTGGCTTACTAGAATCAGGAAAGTTGTATTGGGAATATGTGGAGGGTTGTTTAATAATTCAGTAATTTCATGTTTAACACCCTGTTTTACCAGACTAATACACTCGGTTATACAAGGAATGCAAGTATCTGTGTTACCTCTTGACCCAGAACCAGGGTAAAGGAGAAAACCCATTCCCTGATGATAATAGAAACAAAAGTGGATCCAAAAGTGGTACCAATTTGGCAAGTATTGACTCGATTGAATAATAATAATAATAAAAAACACGAATCAATAATATGAAAAAAAAGAAATGGGGGATTGTGAAATGTGTTTATTTGATTTGTGTCAGTATCGAACAATGCTAGGGCTGCATGATGAAATATAAGCTCCTATTTAAGAAAAACAGTGATTAGTATACATAGTTCTTGTATCATGCAAAGGAAGGGTCCAGCAATTTGTGTAAATAGAGGGTTTGAAGGGCAAACATTGAGACTCTAGTCTGGGAGATAAGAGGACCAAGGAGTTTTTGGTTTTTTTTTTTAGGAAACTGCAGACTTTTGCATGGGACGCTGTGCAAGCCTCGGATATCCAGCAAAGAGATCCACCAAATAAGGAGAAAGGGGGAGTTGAAGGACGACTGAAGGACAAAGCCTGGGAGGAAGACTACGAGCCTTCAGCACAAGAGACCCCCAGAAAGACCACCAGAGACTGATACGCATGCGTCCGGAGAGGGTTTGGATTCCGGGAACTAATTATAATAACCCTGCTTTTTCTAGGAATAGTGATGAATATGTATTAGTCTAGGAGCATAAAAATCTACCACCTGATGTAACAGGTGTGCGTCCTGGTAGAGCAGAGACTCCCGGTGCACCCAGCACTGTTTGCTTGCCTCTATTCACTTAATAAATCACAAAAATCCTATTTGGGACTCAATCATTTATCACATCTTCATCTTCATCCTCCTGCTCCTCTGATAGCCTGGCGTCGTCTTCTCTACACCTAGACCTAGCAGAAGACTCTCTGCATTCTAAACGACCTGACTCTGCACCATTTCTTCACCTTGGTTACGGGTGCATTTTTTCACCTTGGTTACGGGTGCAACCGACACTGGTACAGTTTGTTTTCCTGGCTCAGCCTTGGGGCCTGTTTTAGGGCTTGGAGTGGGTGCTGGGTCTGTCTCAGAGGTTGAAGTGGCCGCCGGGTCTGTCACTGGCGTTATACTGGCATTGAGTGCAGCTCGGTAAGCATAGGCCAAGCCCCAGCACGTTGCAGTGATTTCTGTATGTCTGGTACTGCCAGGATGATGACACACCTTTTTCAAGCACTCCACCAGTTTTTTAGGATTTTTCAATTGTTCAGGGGTAAATTTCCAAAGCACTGGAGGTGCCCACTGCTCTAGATGCCTGCCCATACCCTCCCACTCTCCCTGCCACTCATAACTATCCTGCCTCAGGACAGATCTCTGGATAACACTCTTAAGAATTTGTTTAACCTTATACAGAACCTGAAATGCATTCAGGAGACATAACAATGAGAACATGCTGGTCTGAACATCCCAAGGATATTCGAAGTTTTGGAAAGCTACCATAACTCGCCTGGAGGAGAAGAAAGGGGGTGAACAAATGGGAAAAAACATCTTCCCCTGACCCCTCCATAGATTGGCTCCCTGAAGAAAAAGCATTAAAAGTGTAATTATTAATAGTTTCTGAGGTAGGGTTCCCAAAGTATGGAGTTGATGACAATGTTGAGTACAAATACCAGGTTAGTCTCATGGCCGGTAACTTTATCATATCATAAGCCAGTATTACGCAGTACAGCAAAATAACAACCTTGTACCAACCCCCCGCATTGATAAGCAACACAACAGGGAACACATACAGTAAGTAATGTGCTATGTAACTCAATTCGGAAAACAGGCACAGCAGACTTGAGATCACAAAAAAACGACACTGTGATTAGTAAATATTAAACTGATGAAATGTTTATCAGAACTTTGTTTTAATACACTCTATTCAGATCTATTGTTATCTCAACCCTTCGAGCCCCACGTTGGGCGCCAAAAAGGTCTGTTGTGGTTTAACCCGACCAACAGCTAAACACCACACAGCCGTTCGCTCACCCTCCCCCCTCCCTCTCTGGGATGGAGGAGAGAAACGGAAAAAAAAAAAACTGAAATCTATGGGTTGAGATAGGGACAGTTTATTAAAATAGAAAATAATAATAATAATAATATGTACAAACAAGTGATGCACAATGCAATCGCTCACCACCCACTGACCGATGCTTAGTCTATCCCCGAGCAGCCGGCCCCCCACCCCGGCTAGCCACCCCTATATATTATTTAGCATGACTTCAGATGGTATGGAATACCCCTTTGGCCAGTTTGGGTCAGCTGTCTTGGGTTTGTCCCCTCCCAGCTCTTGCTGCACCCCCAGCCTGCCCACTGGCAGGACAGAGCGAGAAGCTGAAAAGTCCTTGGCTTAGTGTAAGCACTGCTCTGCAACAAGTAAAACATCAGTGTGTTATCAACATTAGTCTCATCCTAAAACAGCACTCTACCAGCTACTGGGAGGAAAATTAACTCTCTCCTAGCTAAAACCAAGACACCTTCCAACTCAGATATTCTGTGATGAAAAGCAAGCACAAACAAATCTGTACTGTGCTCATGTGGCAAGGTTTTAGTAGCTGGGGTGAAGACTGCAGGGGTAGCCTCTGTGAGATGAGTCCAGAAGCTGCCCCATATTAGATAAGAGCCAGTTCTAGACAGCTCCAAGAGGGACCCACCACTGGCCAAAGCTTAACCAAGGAGCAAAACTGATTGCACCTCTGTGAGAAGGTATTTAAGAAAGGGAAAAACAAACAAACAAGAAAAAACTACTGCACAAAAGCAGCTGGAATATAGGAGTGAGAAAACATAAATGTAGAAATGACCCTGCAGACACCAAGGTCAGTGAAGAAGGAGGGGGAGGAGGTGCTCCAGGGACCAGAGCAGAAATTCCCCTGGAGACCAGATCAGAAATTCCCCATGGAGAGGGACCATGGTGGAACAGACTATCTCCCCTGCAGCCCAATGGGTACCATGGAGGAGCAGATATCCATACCGCAGCCCATGGAGAGCCCGTGGAAAAACAGACCACGGGCCAGAACTGCAACCTGTGGAGAAGAGCCCACGCACATGCAGGTGATCTGTCAGGAGGTACCACCCATAGGGGACCCATGTTGGAACAGTTCTTGAAGAACTGCAGCCTGTGAGAAGCCCACATAGGATCATTCTGGTAAGGACTGCATCCCATGGGAGGGATCCCATGCTGGAGCAGGGGAAGAAAACAAGGAACGAACAGCAGATGACAGCATTGTAGACTGACCACAACCCCATTCCCTGTTTAGCTAGCCATCACTGTGAAACCACCAAAACTTGGAAAAGAGAAGAGGAAATGGAAGTGTATTAGGTGCTTGTTTATAATTTTAAGGTGACAGATGTTTGTTTTGGTAATGAAGAGTTCAATTCCATAAAAGCAGATGGTATGACTACAAAGAAAAAATGAGAATGGTAAAAGCTGTCTGTATAAAATAAAAAGCTTTTTGATGTTTCATGCCTACATTTTTAATTACCCAATTTAACTGTAAGTAATAAAACAGGGATAAACGATGAAAAATAGGCAGATGGAGGTATAAGTTTCTGAATAATTCTTTTAAAAATATATTTACTGTTCAGGTATTTTTAATGTTAAAACTATCCAGAAGAGAAAACACAATTATGCTGGTCCTGCAAAGACTTCAATACCCCTTTTAATCTTAATAAGTATCATAGAACAACTTGGGTTGGAAAGGACCTTAAAGATGATCTACTTCCAATCCCTCTGCCATGGGCAAGGAAACCTCCCACTAGACCAGGCTGCTCAAAGGCCCATCCAATCTGGCCTTAAACACTTCCAGGGATGGGGCATCCACAGCTTCTCTGGGATAAGTTGTTCCAGTGCCTCACCACCCACATAGTAAAGAACGTCTTCCTAAAATCTAATTTAAACCTACCCTCTTTTAGTTTAAAGCCATTACACCTTGTCCTATCACTACACTCCCTGATAAAGAGTCCTTCCCCAGCTTTCCTGTAGACCCACTTTAGGTACTAGAAGGCTGCAATAAGGTCTCCTCAGAGCCTTCTCTTCTCCAGGCTGAATAACCCCAATTCCCTCAGCCTATCTGCATAGGAGAGGTGCCCCAGCCCCCTGGTCATCTTTGTAGCCCTCCTCTAGACTTGTTCTAATACATTCACGTCCTTCTTGTGCTTGGAGCCCCAGAGCTGAACACAGCGCTCCAGGTGGAGTCTCACAAGAACAGAGTAGATTGGCACAATCACCTCCCTTGAGCTGCTGGCCACGCTTCTTTTGATGCGGCCCAGGATACAGTTGGCTTTCTGGCCTGCAAGCACATCTTGCTGGCTCATGCTGAGCTTCTCATCAACCAACACCCCCAGGTTCTTCTCATCAGGGCTGCTTTCAATCCATTCTCTGCCCAATCTGTATTTGGACTTGGGAGTACCCCAGCCCAGATGCAGGACCTTGCACTTGTTGAACTCTTGAAGAACATCAGCCTATAGGAAGCCCACACAGGATTATAAGTAGACTCATTGACTGATACAAGAAATCAGGGCCTTTGCAGTCTTCCCCCTAGAATGTACTTGTCAAAAATTCTGTATCCTTTCATAAACATTAGCTTTCATGCTATCAGCTGAGTTATAATACAACATTCTGACAGCAAAGTCTACTCACATTTGTGAAAGTAGTACAATTATTGTGTCGAAGAGGTGATCATAATTATCCCACTTCCTAAAAATATTTCCAAAAAATACTTAGTCTGAGAAACGTAACCACCTCTAACAGCAAAGTGTCAGATTTTTTTCAGAATACCAGAATTCTGTATCTCACTGACTCGATACACAAAGAAGTAACTTCACCATTATGTGCTTCTATTACCCTCATCCTTTGTCTAAACTGCCTGATTATATTTCTAGCTCTTTATGGAAGCATACAAGTTAAAGACTATTCAAACACTGTCTTCACAAAACAACATCTTATTCTTTAGAAATGTCTAGCAAAAGTCAATAAACAAAAAGAGGAAAGGTTTAGTAAGAAGTCTTTGAAGGTTAGAGGGGGCATGTATGTTTAAAAAAATTATTTAATATTGCAGTTTGTCCTCCTTAAAACTGCAATGGCTTCTGAAATCTTGGAAATACCTGAAATAATGTAGAAATTAACTTTAACACTTCAGTTAAAAGAGAATGTAAAAATAAAACCTGAAATCTTGAAACCCTAAATTATCCACTATACTTACTATAACTTCAGAAATAATATATTTATAGATACCAATGTTTTACTTTGGAGACAGTAAGGTACTTGCTTGAGGGTTATTTTCTTGCTCTAATACAAGTCTTGCAACATTTTTATGCAAATGTGCAAGCTTCCTAAATTTAATTTGTTGTTAAATCCAAAAGTTATGTTTTGAGTACTCACTAGTTATATCAACTCTAAATAACAATTTCTGATTTTTTATTTCACAAAATATAAACACAGAACTGCTCTGCCTCTAGTCCAAGGTTCTTTATAATACCAGGACTGTAGGAATGCCAATTAACTTAACAAAAATATTTTTATTATACTTATCCTAATGAAAATTTCGTTTCTTTTTTCAATTGCCTCTTCTCTTCAAACATAACCTAATTAAAAACAACTTTTAAGAAGCTGGCTGAGCAGCAAAGTAGCCTAAGTAAAGCATTATTTCCAAAAATATCCTCTCTACTATTTTAAAATATAGAAATACTTTCATCCCTTTCAAATTTGTGTTTCAAGACTGCCTGAATTTAAAGAAAAGTTACACTAATCATATTTTTATCTGAAATGGGAAAGCTAAACTTTTTTGGAGTATAAACTTACTTTTTTTTAGTTTAAAAACTTGCAACATAAAATGATTACACATTATAAGCAACACTTTAAAACTAATTAAAGTGTTATACACAGTTCCACTTTTAAAAAAATAACGTTTATTACTCTCCTAAGAAAGATTACTGTGCTTCTAGATATTGGACAAGTCCCCCCAGTAGTTCAACAGATAATCGAAGCATATTCAGAACAGCTCATTCCTTTTTGCTATTTTGTTTTTTTAGTATTAAAAGCTGAAAAAGTTAACTCGTGCAGATCAATCTTCACAGGAGCTGACCCCAGTTAGTTGTAGAATACCATCTTGAAGTCTCAGACATTTCACGTCACTACTGCTCTTACAGTTTTTTTTTTTTTAAAAAAAAAAAAGGCAGGCAATAGTTCCTCGAGATATACAGACGCAGCTATTACACTCACGTTCACCCACTGCCAGTCATAAAACAGCACAAAAGGTCAAAAAATGGATGAGACACGCTTTAAAGCTGCAAGTACAAGTAAGCAGGACTGACTTTCCGTGGAGTCTTATGCATACGTGAGTCAAACTGAACTCTGAAATTAAGCCAGACCAAGCCACGGATTCACCGAAACAAGGAATTAAGTCTTAAAGCCATCACAAGGTTTAGCAGGTTTAGTACTTCCTACGCACAGAACTTTCCCGTCTAAATTCCTACTTCAGCGGAATCGGGGGGGGGGAACGGGGCAAAACTTCTGCGGGACTTGCATGGGAATTTGACACGCACTTTCCAGCGGAAAAAGATGGGGCCCGACGCCGCGCTTCCTGCTGCTTCCCCTCCCCCTCCGCGGGGAAGAGCCTAGGCGCGGCGGGCGCCCGACAGGGCACCTGAACGTTACTACTCACTGGTTCGTGGGGGGAGCGTTAAGCGGGATGGCCACCTCCTCCTCTTCGTATTCCGGCCCATCCAGCGAGTCGCCTTCGTCCACAGTTCCCAATCCCCCCGCCAAGGAAGACGGCTGTAACGGCAGCAGAGAAAAGACGACGCTGCCGGGCTCGGGCAGCGCTCCTCCGGACACCTCCGGTCCCTGGCTAGCCGGCGTCACGGCACCACCACCTCCGGACGCCAGAGGGGCAGACCCTGAGCCCAGCGCCAAGAGTCCTAGCGCCGAGCATAAAGCCGGACCGCTAGCGCCCGAGCTGTCTTTACCAGAGCCCACCAGGAAGTGGCCCTGAGACCCCAGTTCCTTGCTTCTCCATAGGGCGGGGTAGTGCCCCGGCTCAGCTCTGCCAACAGTTCCTATCATCCTGACGGAGGTAACCGAGACGTCCTCCTCGCCCTCGGCCGCCATCATGTTGAGCCTCACCACCTCCTAACACACGCCCCACCCCCACCCGCCGCCGCCAACACTCGCTAGGGAGGTGGCGACAAAGGAGCTCAGACTCCCCCCATGTCTGCGGGTAGTGGAGCCGGGGACGAAGGGAACATTTCCCCGACAGAGACGGCCTCCAGACAATATCTGTCTGAGAGTTCAGGGCAGCTGCACGAGGCATCAGCCCTGCTACCTCTTCCCCCTGTGAGTCACCCACAATCACCCCACCCCCTTCGAGAGCCAGCGAGCTCACGCATAGGTGGGGAAAGAAAGAAAATAAAGAGCAAGCTAGCTAGCGACAAAAAAGAGCAGATGGGCGGGCTGCACCTGCGTGTTCACTAAGGCGCACGGCGCATGCGGGCAGCTTGTGAGATGCGCCGTAAGAGGGGATGGGGACAAGTTTTCTGTTCTTTCCTGGAGGTTGTGAGGGATGCAGGGAGGAGAGAGAAGTATAAGGAATTTTCTTCACCACCATCGGGAGAAAAAATCAAACAGAAAACAACTCCACGACAAGCAAATGGACAAACAGGTGGATTTCACTGGATCGTGCCAAACTTTTCCCCCAAAGTTATTGATTCGTGGAAGAACTCTACAACTCAAAGCAAATGAGTTATAAAGTAGGTATGTGGTTTATTTCAGCGCTGGGCGCATGTGGGATAGCTCCCAAAGGCATGCGCACCCTAATGCGGCTACTTGCTTTGATTATATGCAGTAAAGGGTTACATATGCATGAAGTTTCCCAATATGCCTATACGTATTCATAACCTATCCCTGCTTTGTATTAAAATTAGTTCCAAGAAGTAATTTCCATAAACTCCTCCCATCTGCGCTTGCGCAGTGCCTTCTGGTGGTGGTTGTCAGAGGGTCGTGGGGATGAAGGCTGATAACTCTTCTTCATCACCACTAGTTGACCCCCTGCCTTTGTACAGACTCAGCTGCTCCTTGGCTCTTGTCCAAACCTCAAGGTTGGTCTCAGCTGGTTTTTGAGACAGATTCCCCATTTTTGTCAGGAAACATCCTTTGTGAGGGGCCCCGAGACTCCTTGTTTCAGTTAATTTACACAGTAGTAAGCGAAGACACTCAGCAACATCTATTTTAATGTGATTAAGCAAGCCCCCATTCTTCTATTCCTGGCTTTAATAATAATGATTGTTTTATTTAGAAATCATTAATACGATTAAACAAGTCCCCATTCTTCTATCCCTGGCTTCATTATGATTTCAAAGTTGAGAACAACTGTGTCAGCCTTTTGGACTACCAAAGCGTGAAGCAGTAAATATGTCCGTAGTTCTGTAGGGAGAGCAGGGTGGCTCTCATGTCATCCCAACTTGAGGAAAAAAGCAGGAATTTGCTCGGTACTATGCTGTTACCTAAAGGGAAAGTAGATCTAGTGAGGCACCGCAGTGCAGATGCTGCAAGTGAGAGGTGCAGGCAGACAGCGATGGGGGCTGAGTATGGGGAGGGTGGGCATGCTCGATGGGGGGCTGAGGAGGTAGGGGAGCAGGTGCCACAGGCATCTTATTTACAAGATAAATAATATATATTAATATTATAAATCGCAGAATGGTTGAGGTTGGAAGGGACCTATGAAGATCATCTAGTCCAACCCCCGGCCTAGCACGATCACCTAGAGCACAATGCACAGGAAGGCTTTCAGGTGGGTTTTGAATATCTCCAGAGAAGGAGACTCCACAACCTCTCTGGGCAACCTGTTCCAGTGCTCTGTCACCCTCATAGTAAAGAAGTACCCTCTCATATTCAGCCAAAACCTCCTGTGCTTCATTTTGTGCCTGTTGCCTCTTGTCCTGTCGCTGGACACAACTGAAAAGAGACCGGCTCCATCCTTGCAACACCCTCCCCTCAGATATTTATACACATTGATGAGATATTGATATACATTAATACCTCAGTCTTCTCTTTTCCAGGCTAAACAGGCCCAGCTCTCTCAGCTTGTCCTGAAAATAAGTACTATTTATCTTGTAAGAGTTGCAACTATATAGCTACTTAAGATATATTTAATCTGCACTTTTCTGAAGTTTATCTTTATCATTAATAATTCTACTAAATTCAGTGGGTTTACTTGGATACATTAGGTTCACCTCAAATGTAAGTACCTCCATGATCAAGAGACTATGTGATATATTGCCAGGCAATGTAACGTGTAGATATCTTTTAATTTTTATTTTCAGTAATAAAAGAGCTGGCAAATAATAGCACATTGACACTTGCATGTCTCTCGAGTTCCCAGAAGGCATCTAAGCATTCAATTTTTCAAAGCTTTGTATTACCCAAAAGTGTTAAGTGAATTTCTCCTGAGGCCATAAAACAACCTAATACTCTAATTTTCACAGCTTTTCAGCCAACATCTTTTTATGTGCAGAAACACAGTTTCATATCCTGCCTTTTAAAGGCAAAAATTAATTCTAGTTACACCCCTAATATCAATGGAATTATGCTGTATTTGTGCTAGTGTCAATGAAAGCAGAATCAGGTTTAAGTCCTCAGTTTACAAGACTCTAACACATCTGTACCCTATTGTTTTTCTTTTTAAGAAGTTACAGCTTCAATGTCACTTTCTTATGACTGATTTCTGCATTACCATGTTTCGGTATCATATATGTAATTTCAAATAATCTTGTCGTTTGTTGTGGGCTTCTATTTACTGCTATTTACTTAATAAGATTCCCTTTATGATGCAGTCTTTTCTAGGTGCTTTCAAGAGCAACAGCATGTGTATAGGTATGTGGAAACTAGAAGGACATCTGTGCTAATAATTCCTTGCAGAAGAGGGTAATGTAACTGCAGCCCTCCTTCATGAGTTTTGTTTTAGGGAGAGCAGTTTTAAATTCAGCAAGGATTCCACAGAAAGAGAGCTTCTTGGAAGATCAATTAAATTGTTAGAATCATAGAATATCTGTGTTGGAAGGGACCCATGAGGATCATCAATTACAACTCCCGGCTCCCCAAAGGACCTCCCCCCCCAAAATAAAATCAGATTATGTGTCTGAGAGTGTTGTCCAAACGCTTCTTGAACTCTGGCAGGCTCAGTGCTGTGACCACTTCCCTGGGGAGCCTGTTCCAATGCCTGACCACCCTCTCAGTGAAGAGCCTTTTCCTGATATCCAGCCTGAACCTCCCCTGTCGCAGCTCCAAGACATTCCCTTGGGTCCTATCACTGGTCACCAGAGAGGAGAGATCAGTGCCTGCCCCTCTGCTCCCCCTTGTGAGGAAGCTATAGACCGCGATGAGGTCTCCCCTCAGTCTCCTCTTCTCCAGGCTGAACAATCCAAGTTACTTCAGCTGTTCCTCATACGTTTTCCCCTCCAGATCCTTCACCATCTTCGTAGCCCTCCTTTGGACAGTCTCTAACAGTTTTATATCTTTTTAATACTGTGGTGTCCATAACTGCACACAGTACTCGAGGTGAGGCCGCACCAGCGCAGAGTGGAGCGGGACAATCACTTCCCTCGACCGACTAGCAATGCCATGCTTGATGTTTCCCAGGATGCAGTTGGCCCTCCTGGCTGCCAACGCACACTGCTGGTGACTCATGGAAAATCCTTTGTAAACAGTCCTCCTTATCTTTGAGCCCTTGCTCACAGTCCGAACAATAAGGTTACATTGATCTGGTTCTTGGAGCCCCAGGGGCTCATCAGGAGGCCTAGGCTCAGCATAGTCGCAAATGTAGCACATATTAAACAATGAGTGTTGTCTATATATTTATTCTTAATCAGTCACTCTCTAATTTCTAATCCCATATTTCAGTCCCCCCTTTTCTGGAAAATCCCGGTTGCAGTTGGCGACCATCCTAAGAGGGAATCCCAATAGGTGTAGGTAATAACTTGTGATATATTGTGTTGTCAGACTTGATCAACTGGTGGGATACCACTGGTGCCAAATATAGAAAATCACATCCGATGATTCTAACAAAGTTACAAATATAGAAGTTAGAATCATTCTTGCTAGGGAGAGTTATATTCTCCTTATTTACTTCTACAAAAGCACAAGCAGTTCTTAAACACACACAGCCTTGACCAATATATACAAGCACAGTCTTTTGACTAGTATTTGGATGAATTTCAAAGTGGCAAACACCTTGCTCAGTGTCAAGACATACATGCTGAGCATCAATTGTGTGAAATGTGTTTATTTGATTCGTGTCAGTATGGAACAATGCTAGGGCCGCATGATGAAATATAAGCTCCTATTTAAGAAAAACAGAGTGATTAGTGTACATAGTTCTTGTATCATGCAAAGGAACGATCCAGCAATTTGTGTAAATAGAGGGTTTGATGGGCGAACATTGAGACTCTAGTCTGGGAGATAAGAGGACCAAGGAGTTATTTTTTAGGAAACTGCTGACTTTTACATGGGACGCTGCGCAAGCCTCTGATATCCAGCAAAGAGATCCACCAAATAAGAGGAAAGGGGGAGTTGAAGGACGACCGAAGGACAAAGCCTGGGAGGAAGACTATGAGCCTTCAGCACAAGAGACCCCCAGAAAGACCACCAGAGACTGATACGCATGCATCCAGAGATGGTTTAGATTCTGGGAACTAATTATAATAACGCCGCCTTTTCTAGGAATAGTGATGAATATGTATTAGTCTAGGAGCATAAAAATCAACCACCTGATGTAACAGGTGTGCGTCCTGGTAGAGCAGACTCCCGGTGCACCCAGCGCTGTTTGCTTGCCTCTATTCACTTAATAAATCACAAAAATCCTATTTGGGACTCAGTCATTTATCACAATTTGGGGCTCATCCGGGATGGTCTTGGTTCCTGAATTCTGACTTGATCTTGGAGGGGCGCCCCACCATTTGGTGGCTCCTGTTCGAGTCAGGTCAGGACTAACACCATCCTGAACCTGAATAAAGGCAAGCAAAGAATTTGATTTTTTTATGAGCTCCCTTGCCGGCTGCAGCATTCTATTTTGCCCGTAATTCTGCGCGCGAAGATCCGAACGAAGACGACGGAGTCGTAAGTATTTAAGGCGCATACCGTTCGGTTGGGTGGGATTCGGTTGCCTGTGTAAGAGTGTGACTGAGACGGAACCTAGTTCCGAAGTGAGTGTGGAGGTCTTCTAACCGCGGTTCCAATCTCCCGCGAGGGACTTGGCCGGTGAAGGATCAAAGCGATTCCTATAGGATTCGTGGGTGGGTGATAGGTCCTAAACCCCCTGCAAGACACTCTTACTGGGTAACCAAGGGCTGTAGGAATTGCCACAGTAAAATTCCTAGATGGGTCAGACAAAATTGAAGACCCGG
>NW_023305093.1:0-2957 GCF_011077185.1 Oxyura jamaicensis | reverse complement strand
GATCAGCACAAACTTCTCCGAGAGGCCGGGCACCGTCTGCCGCTCCCAGTGCCAGCGCCGCAGCCACAACAGCCCCACCAGCACCACCAACAGCCACAGCCACATCCTCACTGGAGCTCGGCTCTGGGGGAAGGAAGAGGCAGTGTCCCGTGTGCTGCCCTGGGGTGAAAGCTGGGTCCTGGGGAGTGCACCGGGACTGGTGGCGTCTGGGTCAGAGCAGCTGCCGCTGCGCCCCAGGAGCTGTTAGTCTCAGCCATCGGATGGCTCTCCTGAGCACGTAGCGTTAGGGGCTTTTCCCTGGTACTGGGTGGTCTTCAGATCTCAAGTGCAAGGCCCTGTGCTTCCCTGCTGGCTGCTGCCCGTGTGAGCCCGTTGCAGCCAGTGCTCCTCGGGTGGGCACGCTCGCGGCAGGCGCTGGTTCAAGGCTCTCTGTCCTACCTGGCCCCTGCATCTCCCTCAGACCCCAGCCGCCCGTCCTGCTCAGCACTTGGTGGCTGTCTCCTTCTGGCCCTCTTACACATGAGCTTTTGTCCTCCGTGTGACTAAGAAGCACCAAGGACGTGTTGGTGGAGCCTTGCTGTGCTCCCCCCGAGCATGACACCGCTCTGCCGCTGTCCCTGCAGCAGCGCGATGGGCTGGGGACCTTCAGAGCAGCGCCACCTCCTCAGAGCAAGCTCCTTCCTTATAGCAGCGTTTGGCTGTCCTTGAGCCAGCTGCGTCTGACCCTTCCCATACCTCCCTCCAGACGTGCCTGACCCAGCCAGAGGAGCTGCACCCTTGTGAACGCTGCGGCCCCAACGCCGGGGTTACCTGGGCAGGTCCTGTGCTGCTCTGGTCCCGCTCAGTGAAGGTCTGTCGCAGCCCATCCCGGTGTGGGGGCTGTATAAATAGAGGCTGGCATGCAACAGCCCCAGCCCAGGTGTTGAGCAGCAGCTGGGGGAAGAGCCAGAAACCCAAATTGCTCTGGGTCATCGTGCAGGAGAGGCCGGATTGCACCAGCTCCCGGTATAAAACTCCATTTCTTAATTGCGATTCACTGCCTCATCTTGCACAGATCCATGTGCTGGGAGCTCTGCTTGGTCCTCCGGTAGCTGCCTGTGCTGGCAGAGCTGGCTCGGACCCTTCTGGACACAGCGCTGGGCTGAGTTTGCCTGCCTCAGAAGTCCTGGGGCAGCTGCTTTGTCCCCTTTACTCAGGGCAGGCAGCGGAGGAGATGGGGCGAGCTCAGAGCAGCGAAGCAGGGCTGGGGGCTCCCCTGGCCGCCTGCTGCAGCGCTCGCTCCCCTTCCCAGCCCCTTTGCCCGTGGGGCACGGAGCCGGCTGCTGCAGCTCAGAGCACCTGGGTGTCCCCGGCACCAGGGCACAGCAAAGCAGGCAGGCGCTGGCGCAGGCGGAGAGGCTCGGCACGGCCGTGCCGACACTTCTGTCCTGCCTCTCCTGGTGCAGGCAGGGGCATGGCCTCGGTGTGCTGTCCGAGGGAGGGGGCATAGCTAAAAAGCAAAGCCCTGCCGTGCAGGGAAGAGGACATTGTCTTTATTCAGCAGCAAACCTGTTTGCTAGCGGGTGACAGCGAGTTGCAGGATGTAGCCGACCTAGGAATTTAGGAACTTCTCCACATGGCTTCAGCTGCGGGGCGATGCCAGATCTCAGCCCCTGGCTGCTGCCGCCTGCAGCGGCCTCAGGCTTTCTGGGCAGGTTTGGGGTAGGACCAGGTCAGGATCACGTCGGCAAGGGCAGAGGGCAGGTAGCTGAGGGGGATGTAGAGGAGCTTGGCGTCCCAGCCGGCCGAGTAGCGGGCGCGCGGGTAGCGGCTGGTCAGCGCGTGCTCCATGCAGTCCGTGACCAGCGAGAGGTTGGAGCTGCACCTCTTCTGCATCTTCTTGGCTCCTGCCAGAACTGCGGAGGCAGAAGGGGCCGGGCGGGTGCTGAGCCTCGTGCCAAAGGCAACTGAACGGCTCCACTGGCTCCCAGGGCGGCTGGACACCCTGTGGCCCCGGGGTGGGCTTTGGCTTTGGGGAGGGAGGACCGTTGCTTTAGCTTCTAGGTGGTGTACTTACAGTCCTTCAAGAAATTCTCCCCGTAGCCTGCTTTCGTTTCATCTGAGACCTTCTCCCAGGTGCTAAGAAAACACTCCTCCAGTTTCTCGGCGCTGGTGATCGCTGTCTTGAAGTAGCCTGGCTCGATGATGCTGACCTTCACCCCGAAGTGGCGCATCTCAAGCCTGGAAGGGTCCGAGCCCCGTGGGACCAGATTCCGGCAGCCAGCACGGGGTCGTGCAGGATGCACGGCAGCCTTGCGCCAGGGGACCGTGGGGGGATCCTGAACACGCCAGCACACCCTGAGCCAGCCCCAGCACGCGTCCGAGGCAGTTCGTGAACAAATGTTTGCTGAGTCTCGATGGGATGGGGTCAGAACAGACCTCGGGGGCGTTCCCCCGGGATCTGGAGCAGGGGCAAGGTCCAAGCGGGAGGTTCCCTGCCCGGGCAGGTGGTGTCAGCCTGGGGCCAGCAGCCTCCCCTGCAGCCAGGCAGATCCAGCACATGGGGGAATGAAATCAAAGCCCTGCCACATCCTTCACTGTCCCCTCCCTTGGGCTGCCTCCACATGAGCTGGGCTGAAGCCAGAGCGGAGGCTGCTAGCGGTGCCCGTGGGTACGGCACGAGGCAGCGCACCGCGCAGGTGGGCGCTGCGTCCCCAAAGGCCCTCCTCGTGCGTCTGATGGCAGCAGCTAAAACATGCCCACGTGTGCTCGCTGGGGGTGACAGAGGAAGGGGTCAGTGCAGATGAAGGCTTTGCCAGAGAAGTGAAGCAGCCTGAAGAACCAGCAGCGGGCTCCGCACGTGGACTTACCGCAGGCTGTCGGAGAAGGCCTCCACACCGTACTTGGAGGGGCAGTACCCCCCGCCAAAGAAGGCGATCCGGCCCATCACGCTGGCCACGTTGACCACCCGGCCCCGG
>NW_023305092.1:0-2957 GCF_011077185.1 Oxyura jamaicensis | reverse complement strand
GATCAGCACAAACTTCTCCGAGAGGCCGGGCACCGTCTGCCGCTCCCAGTGCCAGCGCCGCAGCCACAACAGCCCCACCAGCACCACCAACAGCCACAGCCACATCCTCACTGGAGCTCGGCTCTGGGGGAAGGAAGAGGCAGTGTCCCGTGTGCTGCCCTGGGGTGAAAGCTGGGTCCTGGGGAGTGCACCGGGACTGGTGGCGTCTGGGTCAGAGCAGCTGCCGCTGCGCCCCGGGAGCTGTTAGTCTCAGCCATCGGATGGCTCTCCTGAGCACGTAGCGTTAGGGGCTTTTCCCTGGTACTGGGTGGTCTTCAGATCTCAAGTGCAAGGCCCTGTGCTTCCCTGCTGGCTGCTGCCCGTGTGAGCCCGTTGCAGCCAGTGCTCCTCGGGTGGGCACGCTCGCGGCAGGCGCTGGTTCAAGGCTCTCTGTCCTACCTGGCCCCTGCATCTCCCTCAGACCCCAGCCGCCCGTCCTGCTCAGCACTTGGTGGCTGTCTCCTTCTGGCCCTCTTACACATGAGCTTTTGTCCTCCGTGTGACTAAGAAGCACCAAGGACGTGTTGGTGGAGCCTTGCTGTGCTCCCCCCGAGCATGACACCGCTCTGCCGCTGTCCCTGCAGCAGCGCGATGGGCTGGGGACCTTCAGAGCAGCGCCACCTCCTCAGAGCAAGCTCCTTCCTTATAGCAGCGTTTGGCTGTCCTTGAGCCAGCTGCGTCTGACCCTTCCCATACCTCCCTCCAGACGTGCCTGACCCAGCCAGAGGAGCTGCACCCTTGTGAACGCTGCGGCCCCAACGCCGGGGTTACCTGGGCAGGTCCTGTGCTGCTCTGGTCCCGCTCAGTGAAGGTCTGTCGCAGCCCATCCCGGTGTGGGGGCTGTATAAATAGAGGCTGGCATGCAACAGCCCCAGCCCAGGTGTTGAGCAGCAGCTGGGGGAAGAGCCAGAAACCCAAATTGCTCTGGGTCATCGTGCAGGAGAGGCCGGATTGCACCAGCTCCCGGTATAAAACTCCATTTCTTAATTGCGATTCACTGCCTCATCTTGCACAGATCCATGTGCTGGGAGCTCTGCTTGGTCCTCCGGTAGCTGCCTGTGCTGGCAGAGCTGGCTCGGACCCTTCTGGACACAGCGCTGGGCTGAGTTTGCCTGCCTCAGAAGTCCTGGGGCAGCTGCTTTGTCCCCTTTACTCAGGGCAGGCAGCGGAGGAGATGGGGCGAGCTCAGAGCAGCGAAGCGGGGCTGGGGGCTCCCCTGGCCGCCTGCTGCAGCGCTCGCTCCCCTTCCCAGCCCCTTTGCCCGTGGGGCACGGAGCCGGCTGCTGCAGCTCAGAGCACCTGGGTGTCCCCGGCACCAGGGCACAGCAAAGCAGGCAGGCGCTGGCGCAGGCGGAGAGGCTCGGCACGGCCGTGCCGACACTTCTGTCCTGCCTCTCCTGGTGCAGGCAGGGGCATGGCCTCGGTGTGCTGTCCGAGGGAGAGGGCATAGCTAAAAAGCAAAGCCCTGCCGTGCAGGGAAGAGGACATTGTCTTTATTCAGCAGCAAACCTGTTTGCTAGCGAGTGACAGCGAGTTGCAGGATGTAGCCGACCTAGGAATTTAGGAACTTCTCCACACGGCTTCAGCTGCGGGGCGATGCCAGATCTCAGCCCCTGGCTGCTGCCGCCTGCAGCGGCCTCAGGCTTTCTGGGCAGGTTTGGGGTAGGACCAGGTCAGGATCACGTCGGCAAGGGCAGAGGGCAGGTAGCTGAGGGGGATGTAGAGGAGCTTGGCGTCCCAGCCGGCCGAGTAGCGGGCGCGCGGGTAGCGGCTGGTCAGCGCGTGCTCCATGCAGTCCGTGACCAGCGAGAGGTTGGAGCTGCACCTCTTCTGCATCTTCTTGGCTCCTGCCAGAACTGCGGAGGCAGAAGGGGCCGGGCGGGTGCTGAGCCTCGTGCCAAAGGCAACTGAACGGCTCCACTGGCTCCCAGGGCGGCTGGACACCCTGTGGCCCCGGGGTGGGCTTTGGCTTCGGGGAGGGAGGACCGTTGCTTTAGCTTCTAGGTGGTGTACTTACAGTCCTTCAAGAAATTCTCCCCGTAGCCTGCTTTCGTTTCATCTGAGACCTTCTCCCAGGTGCTAAGAAAACACTCCTCCAGTTTCTCGGCGCTGGTGATCGCTGTCTTGAAGTAGCCTGGCTCGATGATGCTGACCTTCACCCCGAAGTGGCGCATCTCAAGCCTGGAAGGGTCCGAGCCCCGTGGGACCAGATTCCGGCAGCCAGCACGGGGTCGTGCAGGATGCACGGCAGCCTTGCGCCAGGGGACCGTGGGGGGATCCTGAACACGCCAGCACACCCTGAGCCAGCCCCAGCACGCGTCCGAGGCAGTTCGTGAACAAATGTTTGCTGAGTCTCGATGGGATGGGGTCAGAACAGACCTCGGGGGCGTTCCCCCGGGATCTGGAGCAGGGGCAAGGTCCAAGCGGGAGGTTCCCTGCCCGGGCAGGTGGTGTCAGCCTGGGGCCAGCAGCCTCCCCTGCAGCCAGGCAGATCCAGCACATGGGGGAATGAAATCAAAGCCCTGCCACATCCTTCACTGTCCCCTCCCTTGGGCTGCCTCCACATGAGCTGGGCTGAAGCCAGAGCGGAGGCTGCTAGCGGTGCCCGTGGGTACGGCACGAGGCAGCGCACCGCGCAGGTGGGCGCTGCGTCCCCAAAGGCCCTCCTCGTGCGTCTGATGGCAGCAGCTAAAACATGCCCACGTGTGCTCGCTGGGGGTGACAGAGGAAGGGGTCAGTGCAGATGAAGGCTTTGCCAGAGAAGTGAAGCAGCCTGAAGAACCAGCAGCGGGCTCCGCACGTGGACTTACCGCAGGCTGTCGGAGAAGGCCTCCACACCGTACTTGGAGGGGCAGTACCCCCCGCCAAAGAAGGCGATCCGGCCCATCACGCTGGCCACGTTGACCACCCGGCCCCGG
>NW_023305091.1:595-7931 GCF_011077185.1 Oxyura jamaicensis | reverse complement strand
GGGGGGGGGGGGAGCGCTGTCAGCCCGGCCCCATGCCCCAGCCCCCAGCCCCGAGCCCCGACCCCGCTCACCCTCCTGCTCGCGGTCCCCGGCCGTCCTCCTCAGGCAGTTCTCCAGCCACCGCAGGGGCCCGGCCAGGCCTGGGGACAGGGAGGGCTCAGACAGGATCCGGCCCCTGCAGCCAAGCCCAACTGGGGGGCATAAACCCCCAAAGCCCCTCACCCCCACCCACCTTCCTGATGCAGAAGATGCACCAGGCCCTGCCCGGCCCCTTCCTCGGGCACCCAGTGCTCCTCTATGGGGTCGCTCTCGGCTTCCTCCTCTTCTTCCTCCTCTTCCTCCTCGCTGTCCCCCTCCTCTGCTGAGCTGTCCTGGGCTGACACCGCCAAGGCTTCTGCCTCGCCCTGCGGGGACCAGGCGGAGGTTGGGTGCCCGTGGCGGGGCAGCACCCCTGGGATGCCCCCCCCCAGCCCTTCCCCAGCCCCCCTGTACCAGCTCGGGGCTGCGGCCCTTCCTCCGGCGCTTCTTGTGCAGCTCCTTGCGCTCCGACACCAGCCCCAGCCCCAGCAGCTTCTCCACCACCCGGGCCCGCGACCGCCGCGCCGTCAGGTTCTTCATGATGTTCCCCAGGACGTCTGCGGGGAGGGGTCAGCGGGGGACCGGACCCCCCCCCGGTCCCACCCCAGAGTCCCCGTCCTCGCTCACCATCCGAGCCCCTGAACTCCTCAAAGAGCCGCTCCAGCTCCTGCTCCTGCTCCTCCGTCCACAGCACGATGCAGGTGCCCTTCCTGGGGTGGGGGCACAGCCATGGGCGCTCGCCCCGGGCGGGGAGCTGCCCCCAGCCCTGGGGGGGGCCTGGCTCACCTCTGCTGCGGGAAGTCCTTGGCGCTGCTGGCCAGCCCCAGCCTCACCAAATGCTTCACCACCTGCCTCCGCGTCCGCCCGGGCGCCGGCAGCTCGGTCAGGATGGCAGCGATGACGTCCTGGCCTGCGGGAGGGGAGAGGCTGCAGGCACGGAGCCCCCCGGGGGAGTAGTCCCGCTGCCCCCCCCCCCCCCCCCCGCCCCCCCCGTCCCCCCCCCCTCCTTGTACTTCCAGTACAGCTCCCGCAGTGCCTGCTCCTCCTGCGGGGTCCAGGCAGGGCCCCTGTGCGCAGCAGCCCTGGGGTGGGGAGGGGAGGTGAGGGAGGGCTGCGATCCCCTCCCCCGCCCCCCCCCCCCCCCCAGCACGCCGGCCCCGCTCACCCCTCTCCCTCGTGCAGGGAGCTGTAGCCCTCGGTCATCTCGCGGACGGCCGTGGGGTTCTTCCAGAAGAGCAGCTCCACGAAGGCCTTCTTGTTGGTGGCTGCCAGCGCGAAGAACTTGCCCAGGATGAACTTGGCCAGGGCCACCAGCTCCTGGGGGGAGGAGGGGGTGGAAGAGAAGGGCTGGGGGGTGCCGGGGGGGCTGCAGAGGGCTGGGGGAGCGGGGCCGGGAGGGCAGGGCCCTGACCTGGTGGGCAGCAGCGCCGGGGTCGTTGAGGAGGCGGTGGAAGAGGGTGAAGAGGGAGAGCTGGAAGAGCAGGGCCTCCATGCGCAGGTCGCGGGCCAGGCGGTGCAGCAGGCGGGCGGCGCAGTGGTTGGTGCGGGCGCTGTTCTGGGCATAGCCCCGCAGCAGCAGCGCGCAGGCGCGGACCACGGGGGCGCAGGCGAACCTGCCTCCCCCCCCCCCCCAGCGCTGGTGAGCGGGGCCGTGCCGGCTCCCCCTCTGCCCCCCCAGCACCCCACCAGGGCCGGGCCCCCCTCACCGCTTGAGGTAGTCCATGAAGTTGAACTCCTTCTCCGCCACCTGCACCGTCTGCTCCTCCTCGTCCTCCTCCACCTCCTCTTCCTCGAGCTCCTCCGGCTCCTCGGCCTCAGGGGGCGCGTGCCCTGCGGGGGGAGCGGCTGTAAGGGCCCAGAGCGTCTCCAGCCCAGGACCCCGCTGCCATGGGGGCAGGATCTGGCCGCGGGACTCACGGGGCAGGGCAGCGAAGAAGATCTCCCGCAGCAGCTGGGTCTCCTCGGGCGGCCCCGCACCGGAGGGGCCGAACACGTCCCCTTCAGGCCACACTTCCCTGGGGGAGAGGGGCACAGGCTGGCACCGGGGCCCTGTGCCCTGCCCAGGCAGGGGGGGGTGGTGGGGGCCGGTACCTGGCGCAGCGGAGCAGCCGCAGGGCCTCGGGGGCCTGGGAGCCCCGCAGGCAGCCCTGGATCCGCAGCAGAGCCTCTGCGCGCTGCTCCTCCACCGGCGTCTCTGAGGCAGCGTCGAAGGGCACCACGTCCTCGGGGAGGGGCACCTCACCCTGGGGACGGGACACGGCGTCACCCTGCACCCCCACGGACACCCCAGGGCTGGCGGAGGGGCCGGATCCTTCCCCTACCTGCAGGCAGGCCTGGAGCTGCGGGACCAGCCCTGCCCACAGCTCCTCCAGCTCGGCCGCGCTGGGTGGCTGCGGGGCGAGGGCTGCGGGCGCCCGCGGCTTCTTCTTCCTCCGCACGCGTTTGCTCTGGGAGGGGAGTGAGAGAAAGAAGTCAGGAGGGGCCACCCCCCCCTCCCCTGAGCCCCCCGGGGGCAGCCTCAGCCCACCTGCACCACGAGCCCCGTGCGGCCGCGGCAGAAGCGCTCCAGCATGCGCAGGAAGAGGTGCGCCGTCTCCACCAGGTCCCGCAAGAAGGCGCGCGGCTGCTTGGTCTCGTCAAACTTGCGGAAAAGCGCGAGGAGGAGCTCGCGGTACTCCGTCAGGTAGAAGATGTTGTCTGGAGAATGCGGGAGGCGGGGATCAGCGGGTGCTGGGGAGGGGGCGCAGCTGCTCCGGGGCCGGCCGGACAGACGGACTCACTCTTGATGACCTGGCTGCTGTCCCGCACCGCCGGCTCGGGGGAGCGGTCCATCTCCTGCACCGTCCGCAGCAGCTCCTGGTAGGCCTTCAGGGCCAGGTGCATCCTGAGGACGGGCAGTGTCAGGGCACAGCCCGGGGGGGGGGGGGGGGTCCCGGCAGCGGGGAGGGGACGCGGCCCCCACCTGCGGGCCCAGGTCACCGCTTCCTTCTTGTCCATCAGCGCCATCTCGTAGTAGGTGGTGAGGTTCTGCTCGATGAAGTGGAAGGCGCGGACGCCCACCGTCTCCGACACCAGCTCGGGCCGAAAGCCCCGGCAGCGGTTGAAGGCCATGAAGAAGGCGGTGGCCCACAGGTAGTAGGTCTCGTCGTGCTGCTGAGCCTTCTCCCGCAGCAGCTGGTCCTGGGGGCGCAGGGGGGGCTCAGCGCGAGGCTGCCCCGGGCAGGAGCCGGCCCCCCCCCTGCCCTCACCTTGACCAGCAGCATCAGGCGGTTGTAGCAGCCCTCCAGAAAGTCCTGGCAGAAGTGGCAGAGGAAGAGGCGGACGTTGCGGGCAGAGCGCCGCGAGGGTCCGGGATCGGGGGGCGCCCAACGCCGCCGTGGCACCCGGCGCGGCTCCTTGCCCAGGTCGTGGCTGTAGCTCTGGAGCTGTGGGGACAAGAGGGGACACAGCCTGACACGTGTTCTCCCCCCCCCCCCGCACCTCCCGCTGCGTCCCCCGCGCCGTGCTCACGTTGTGCAGCCCCTTGTGGAAGACGACGTCGTTGTCCCCGATGGCCTTCAGGCCCTGGATAACGTAGGAGCCGCGGAACCGGGAGTGCCTGGTGGGCACGGGATGAGCGCTGCCACCCCTGCGATGGGGTCCCAGCCCCCCCCCCCCGGCCCCCTCCTCACCTGGACGGGCGCTGCAGCGCTCGGGCCCTCTTCTCCGCCAGCTCCCGCTGCCGCAGGGTCTCCAGCTCCCGCGTGTCCTCCCCACGCTCAGCGGCCGCCTGCCCCTGCCCCAGCGCTGCCAGCGGCTCCGGGCTCTGCGGCAGAGCCGTCAGCGTTGCCCGGGGGCTCTGGGGGGGGGTCCCGGGTTCAGCCCAGCTCACCTGGTCGCGGAACATGAGGGAAATGATCTCGAGGACGTGCAGGGCCCATTGCTGCTCGGACTGGGCGCTGGCCAGGAACTTGAGCAGGTCATCCATCCCGCTGATGTGCAGCGCCCACAGCACCCGGTCGTGCACGCTGGCATCGCCGTCCACATCCTGGGGGGTGGCCGAAGCGGGGGGGAGGGGGGGCTCAGCACGTGGAACGCCAGGCCCTGGGGGGGAGCCACCGCAGCCCCCAACCCGGTACCTGCTCCTCCGTGGGGTCCGGGGGCACGTGCAGCACGTTGCGCACCAGCAGCAGGATCCGCTCGATCAGCAGCGTGTCCTCCTCCTGCCGCTGCTCCCAGTCCTGCGGCGGCGCAGCCGTGAGAGCTCCTGGGCCCCCCCGAGACCCCCCCAGCCCCAGCACCAACCCCGCCGTGCCAGGGACTCACCAGCTGCAGCACGTCATAGAGCTTCTCACTGAGCACCCCAAAAACTTTCTCGCTGGCAAACGCCTGCAGAAAACCCTGCATGAGCTTTGGGGGGGGTCTGGGCAGAGCCCCCCTGCCCCGGGGGCCCCGTGCCCGGTGTGCTCACCTCCTTGTAGGCCTGGAGGTAGGACAGCACCTGCAGGAAGTGGTGCCGGGCGGTGGCGTCCGCCGGCACCTTGCCGAAGCAGAGCAGAGCCGGCTGCGTCAGGTTCACCATCAGCCTGCGAGCGGATGGGGGGGGGACGCGTGGCACCGCCGCTCTCAGGGGAGGGGGCACCGTGTCCCGGAGCGGCCCCGGGGGGCTGCCGGTACCTGACGACGGCGTCGAAGAGCGCCTTGTCCTGCGGGTACTGCACCAGGAGGGGCAGGAGGTCGTTCTGCAGGATCTGGGCTGCCCCCAGCTGCTGCCGGACGTCCCGGGTCTCGTCCTCGTGCCGCAGGTACCGGATCAGGTCCTTGACGCTCTCTGCGGGGGACGGGGCCGTGAGACCCCCGCCGCCCCCGGCCCCGCCGCCCCCCGCCGCCCTCCCCCCCCCCCCCCCGTACCCAGGCAGTCGGGCTCCCGGTGGTAGACGTCGCCCTCCAGGTAGCCCAGGGCGCTGCAGGTGGCCAGCAGCTCGCAGTTCATCATGTACCAGTCCATGCAGCGCGGCGCGGCAACAGGCACCGGGAGCCTTCGGCGAGACCCCGTCAGAGAGCCCCGGGGGCCACCCCCGGCTCGGCCGTCCCCGGTCCCGGAGCTCCGGGCGGGCTCGGGTCTCCCCTGGTGCCGGTGCCGATCCCGGTCCCGATCCTAGTGGCGGTCCGGGTCCCCGTCCCGGTGCTGGTGCCGAATCCGGTGCTGATCCCGATCCCGGTCCCGATCCAGGTGCTGAACCCGGTGCCGGTCCCGGTGCCGATACCGATCCCAATCCCGATGCCGGTGCTGATCCCGATCCCGATCCCGGTCCCGGTCTCGATGCCGGTCCCGATCCAGGTACTGGTCCCGGTGCCGATCTCAGTCCCGGTGCCGGTCCCCGAGCCGCCCCCCGCGCCCGGCCCCGGCGCCCCCGCGGCTCCGTTACACAACCGCCCCAGTTCCCGCGGTGCGAGCCCCGCCCCGCCCGCGGGCTTCAAAGGGAAACGCCTTCCAAGCAGGCCGGTGGGGCCCGACCTCCCCGCCACGAGTGGGGGCCACGGCAGCCCCTCCCTCGGTGGCAGCACCCGGGAGGTGCGGTGCGGTGCGGTGCGATGAGATGCGACGCGGAGCGGTGCGGGGCCCAGCACCCCTACTGGCACCCCGGTCCCACAGCGCCCTACGGGCAGCAGCACGGGAGCGGCGTTGCCGTTTTAACAGAGGCCCCGCCCCCGGGACGACCCCGCCCCCGGGGCGGGGCATCCCCTGAGGCGCGGGAACGGCCGGCTCCCGCCAGCCCCCGCGCGGTTGCCGTGGCGACGCGAGGCCGGCCCGGTCCCCCCGGTGCCGCGCTCCCCCCGCGCCCCAGCCCCCTGCGCCTTGGTTCCGCCCGGTCCCCCCGGTGCCCCCCCGGTTCCCCGTTCCCCCCCCCCCCCCCCGCGCCGGCCGAGAGCGGTTACCAAAATAAAGCGCAGGTTTAATTCACCGAACACAGAACTCCCGCCGCGGCGGGGCAGGGCGGGGCGGCCCCTGCCCGGTCCCAGCGACCCCCGCCGTACCGGGCGGCTCGGTCCCGGTCCCGGTCCCGGTGGCCGCCGCCGCCCGCCCGCTGCGCCGCACACACACGCACGCACCACACGCACCGCGGCGGCCCCGTCACTGCAAAGGCGCGGGCGGGCGCGGGGGCCCGGTACCGGCGCCCCCCCGGGGCCCGGCCTACAGCCCCTGCGTCTTCAGCTCCAGCGGCTCGGCGGGCGGCTCCGGCGGCGGCTCGGCGGCGGGCGGCTCTCCCTTGAGGACGGCCAGGCGCTCGGCCAGGCTGCGCGGCCGCGGGCACAGCGCGAACTCGTAGAGCAGCGCGGCCACCACGGCGCCCAGCAGCGGCCCGGCCCAGTACACCTGCGGGGGGGCGGCGTGGGAGCGGGCCCGGGTCCCCCCCCGTGCCCCCTTCCCGGCCCCGAGGTCCCCCCCGGGCTCCGGTGCCGGCCCCGGGACGCCCACCCGTCGGAGCGGGGTGGCCAAGGGGCAGCCGCACCCCGGGGGCGGTGGGGCTGGGGGCTCCCCGTGCCCTGTCCCCGTGTCCTAAGCACGGGGGGGGGCGCCCGGGACCTGCCCGCCGGGGGGTCTCCGGCAGCCCCCTCTGCTCGGAGGGGGGTGCTGCGGGGGTCACGGGGCCGGGATGGGGCAGGGACCCCCTGCACTTACCCAGTGGTTGGTGAAGTTGCGGGTGATGACGGCGGGGGCAAAGGACCGCGCGGGGTTCATGCCGGCACCCGTGTAGTGGATCTGGGGGGGGGGAAGGAGGGAGCGGTGGGGGCCGGCTGCGCCCCCCGCCCCGCGGCGATGCCACCGGAGTCCCCGGGTGTAAGGGGAGGGTAACGGGGAGGTCCCTGCCCTTACCCCGAAGAGGTGGCCGAGGGCGAGGGAGAAGCCGACGGGAAGCGCGGCCGAGCCCGGGCGCCCGTCGTGGCGGTCGTCAAAGCTGGCGAAGACGCAGAGGATGAACTGGGCGGTCAGGAGCAGCTCCACCACCGTGCCCTGGCCCGGGCCCACGCTGGGGTGCAGCTGCGGGGGAGAGGGGCTCAGCACCCGCCAGCACCCAGAGCTGCTCCCGCATCCCCGCTGGGCCCCCTCCCGGCATCCCCCAACCTGCTGCTCACCCCCAAGCCCCTCCCGGTGCCCGATGCCCACTCCCCCCCCCCCCCCCGCACGCCATCCCAGCCCCCCCCAGCCCCCCAAGCTCCCCATTCTCCTGTGACCCCCAGCCCCACACTACCCCAAACACCCCCGGGGCCCCCT